>NC_091467.1:54406378-54640334 GCF_027789765.1 Dendropsophus ebraccatus | reverse complement strand
ATAAACTGTGACGCAGCACAGTCTCAATAAATAAGACACTACATACTCAGCACCATGGTACAACATACAGCACAGGGCTCCCTACGTTATATACATCATACCCACCGCTACACTAGGCATTCCGCATACCAAACAATCCTAAAACAACAAACAATAAAGCAATAAGCAAGTGATGGGTAAGGGGGGGGGAAAAGAGGGGGGTAGGAAGGGAAATCACAGGCCCGCAGTTTATTGAAGAAACACAAAAACAACGGGGAGAGGGGGAAGGAGAGGGTAATCAAATCCTCTTCTTCATGGTCCGATCTGCCATGATGGAATAGTCTCTGAGCAGGCTGTGGAACCAGCCTGCGGCAGTCCAGAAAGGACATCCTTCTCCTTCTTCAGAATGAGGCGGTTCCTGGCAAGCCACTATACGTCCTTAAAACAGTTCATAAGGCGCCAGGCCTACCGGGTTGAATCATCGCCGAAAATTCCCAGGAACAGGCCGTACAGCACCGCGCAGTGCGTTAGCCTGTTCCTGGGCACACAGTCACTGAGTTCAAGGTCCAGGGGTTCCAACAGGGCCCTGAGCAAAAGGACACTGCCAAAAAGAGGTGCAAAGATGGGTTTTCCTCCACGAAGGGGCACCCGGGGGCACAGTACCGCGTTTTGCACAGGTTGCGGGCATGCATGACTGACCTCAAAGGCAAAAGTCCCCCATGAATGGCCATCCAAGACAAGTCTGGTGACGTTGGTAAACTTCGCCGAAGCCACATAGTCCATACAGAAAAACACTCTCTGCGGTGCCGCCACGGAGCCCTGGAACGAGCTTGAGCTCCATAGAGTCCTGGGCTCGATGAGCTTGTGGACAGTTTTTGGCTTCCACAAGTCTGGCTTGAGTCCCTCAGTTGGTGTTCCCTCACAAACTTGGACGACGCCCCGTAGAACCAGGGTAGTGTTGCCAGTTGTAAGGGTATGGAGCTGTCCCACTTGTCCAGCTCAGACCCCTCCAGAGGGGGAGGAGAACAGGCGATGGACATCGGACCTGCCCGCAGAGGCCAATTTTTCCGTTGCAGAGTCTCCGCACACAGTCACATACAAAGGCTGCACGCAGCAAGGTAGGGATATCCGGAAACACCTTTTCGCCCTTGCGGGGTTCCTTGTACATCCACGGAGCGCTCACTCTGTCCATTTGGAGGCCCCAGATGAAACAAAACACGGTCCTGGTGATGGCCCTGCAGACGGTGACATGGGGGGGGCCAGGCATGTGCGTGTGTTATTTTTTGTACTGGAGCACAGAAGAAACTTGCGTTCCTCAGGACCAATGTTTGCCCTCAATGGTGCGTGTCTGAGGCTCCACAGCCCGATCTTCGTATTTGACCTTAGCCAATCGCTCTTCCCAGGAATTGAGGCCGCGCCTTCCTTTCCCGAACCAGACTCCAAGGATCTTGAGAAGTCCGGTTTTCGATGGTAAACGTGAAGGGGCGGAGGAAGCCAGGTGCCAATCACCGAAGAGTAGAGGCCTCATCGACTTCCCGCAGTTGACTCTTTGCCCCTGAAAGCCTTCCGAACTTCTCGCAGGTCTGGACGAGCTGCCCCGCGTCATCGAAACGCTGGTTCAGCGCAGAAGACGGTCACGTCGTCCATGTACAGCGAGCACCTTGACCTCGTGTCGATCGGGTCCGGGTACGGTGTGATCCCTCGGATCTCTCCGTTCTGCCGTTATAGCCTCCGCGAAGGATTCTTAGAACACAACAAAACAGGAGAGGTGAGAGAGGGCAGCTTGTCTGACCCAGAAAGAACGGAAAGGGGTCAGTCTTCCAGCCGTTACCGTACCTGCTGAAATATCAAAAATACATCACGTTAACAAAAACGACAAAAACATCTCACCAAGTTCTAACCTACGCAGTGCCCGGCCCATGAACTCGTGAGAGACCGGCTTCGAAAGCCTTATCCTTGATCAAGGTGACAGGCCGCGTTGTGCACGGCGGCCCTTTGGATTTGTTATAATGGACAGTGTCCCTCACTAGGGCGAGGCTCACGTCTGCGATCCTGCGGCCGGAATGCCACAGGTCTGGTCCAGATGGACCGACCCGACCGATGACCTTCTTCAGCCGGTTGGCCAGCACCTTGGCTGAGGATCTTGTAGTCCACGTTCAAGAGAGAGATGGGACGCCAATTTTTCAAGTCACATCTCTCCCCCTTCCGCTTATACAGGATCGTGATCATAACCCTCCCTCAACGACGGAGGCATTCTGCCCTCCACCACCATCTCCTCGTACAGCTCCAACAGGTCCGGCAAATGAGATCCCCAGCGCTACATAGAGCTCCGCTGGGAGACCATCACTGCCCGGGGTCCTGCCAGGCCTAAAGGATTTAGCGGCAGAGAGCAGCTCCCCCACCGTCAAGGGGGCGTCCATGGCCGACGCACCTGCGGGATCAACAACGTTAGTGATACCTGACAGGAACTCGTCGGCCACTTCGGAGTCGGTGGTCTTCGGGGCGTAGAGGCTGCGGTAGAAAGCTAGTGACAACCCCCATCCGTCCTCTTTGCCCTTCCGCAAACTTCCGGTCTCATCCCGCAGCTCAGTCAGGGGCGTGTGGCCGGCGTGGAGTTTCCTGAAAAAGAACGAGTTACATTTCTCACCCTTCTCCAGGTTCTCCACCTTGGAACGGAAGACGATTCGCTTGGATTCCTCCTCAAAGTGCCTTTGCAAGCTCTTTTTGGTCTCCTCCAGCTCCTCCTTCACGTCCCAGCCGCACCGAGAAGGTCTTGCAGTGACCGCAGCTCGCGCTGCAGCCTCCTGAAGTCCCTCTTTCTTCCGCACGCCTGTTGACGACTCTTGCCTGAAAGAAACTGCGAAATTGAACCTTAACAAATTCCCACCAATCACTAAACACGCTCCAAACATACATTTATCGTTGCGCCATACGATGTAGGCCTCTCCTAAGCTCCTCCAGAACCCTCCTCCTGAGCCAGTAGAGCACAATTCAGCTTCCAAGAGCCTGGGCCAGATGGGAAACCATGGCCCAGAACCCCTTGAAACAGAATGCCCTGTGGTCAGAGAAGAAGCAGGGAACCATAGAGTGCCTAGTCTGCCTGACTGCTCGAGAGGCAAACACAAAGTCAATCCGAGAACGGAGCGAGCCATCGGGGCGGCTCCATGTATAATTAACAGAGCCGTTTCCCGATGGACCCAACAACGTCCTGCAAGGATGCTTCAGTCACCATCTCGATGAGCAGTTTGATGTGACATCCAACTTGAACAGATGTCCCAGAACTGCGTCCGTCCGCTTCAATGGGGCAGTTGAAGTCCCCACCCAACACTACAGCCCTGGAGGTTGCGAGCTGGGCCCGCAGGGCCTGGAATAGTTCCAGACCGCGCACCCTTCTCAGGAGAGGCATACACATTGATGAGCCTTACGGGCTCCCCCGCCCAAGAGCCGTCTGCAATTAGCAATCTGCCACAGACAAGCTCCTGAACAGAATCAAGTGTAAAGTTGCCTCCCTGATCAGGATGGCGACCCCTGCGGACTTACAGTCGCCCCCGCCGGAACCAGTAGGAGGGACCGTGGGACCACTGCCTGCCAGATGGTTGTAGGGCCTAGAAGAGGACAGAGCACATTCCTGCAACATATACACATCGCACAACTGAGCATTTAAAAACGAAAGAACTGTCTGGAATCTAGACCTATCTCTCATACTCCGCACATTTAAGCTAAAGATGGAAAGATTAGCCATGGGGAGAAAAGAAAAGGGTTAGTCACAGACTCATACGATACCACTCCGGTCGGGCGGATCCTCTTTCTTCGGGGCCCGCCGGCCCGACCATTCCCGTATGCACTCCTCCAGCGCCTCTTTCAGGTGTGCATTCTCTGGGACGTCCTCGAAGTCGAAAGCCTCCGGTTCGTCGACCAGATTCTCCACCAACCTGATCCATGTCGCTTTCCTCCGGGAGGTCATCTTCGCAGACCTCGATGATCTTTTTCTTGAGGTCCTCGCCGATGGGCTGTCCCTCACTTTCCTCTTCCTGTCGGGAACCACTGTGGGGCGACAAGAGGGGGAAAATCCTCCAAGGAGAGAACCACAGCAGCGGGAGGAAAGGTTAGTGCTGCTGGGTTGGGGGAGTGGGGTGGAGGGTGGGGGTAGGGGCGGGGACAGGGGACCCACTGAGGCAATGGGATAGGGGAGGGATTCCTCAGTGGGGGTGGGCGGGGAGGGAGAGGGGGGAGGGGGGGAAGGAGGGGAGGGGGAAGGGGTAGGGAGGGAAGGGGTAGGGAGGGCGGGGGTGGGGGGAGGGTTAGGGGCCGTCGTCCTCTTACCCTCCTTCTTCTTCTTCTCCTTGGGCTTCTGCGCTGCTTGGGCTACGGCCGGCTGCTGGCCGGTCGGAGCTTTGGCAACCACGGATGCCCACGTTCTCTTTTCCCTCTGGGGGCAGGCCCTGTAGCTGTGGTCCGCATGGCCGCAGAGGTTGCAGGTTTTTGCCTTCGGACAGTCCTTGGTCCCATGCCCCGGCACTCGGCAGACTCTACAGGAATCTTCGCTGCAGTCCTTCGCCTGATGACCCTTCTTGCTGCATCTCCTGCAGATCTGCGGCATATCCGGGTAATAGATGAAGCCTGGAGCGTCACCCAAAGAGAAAGCCTGAGGCAGGTGCTGGAAACCGTCGTCCGATGACTCATCCCTGTTGAGCCTCACGACCACCGACCACTTGCCAGTCCAGAATCCAAGGCTGCTCAGGATCTTGGAGGGTTCCTTGACCACTGTGCAGTACCTTGCAAGGAATGTGGCGATGTCCTTGCCTGGGATGTACGGGTTTAAGGATTGAAACCGTCACCCGCCTCTCCTCCCTTTGGATTAAGCAGTTGCTTACAAAGCGAGAGAAAGGGGATTCGGGCCTCGCTGCCTTTACCGCCTCCCAGTACCTCCTGCAGGTGTTGAAGGAGGCAAATGTCACATAGAAGATCCCAGTGAAGAAGAAAATGCTGAGGGTTTCAGCCTTGGAGAAACCCTGGTCCAGGAGCATCTTCTTAGCGAACACATCCTCAGACATGTCCGGCTCTCTACCATCCACCTTCTTCAGTCGCATGGCCACCGTAGTGCGCATCCAGGGCCGCAGTGTAGGGACGCCTGGATCCGCAGCCTTGCTGGTCGTCGGCTGAGCTGGGGCGGCAGAGGAAGAGGCATCCACGACCCGGGCCTCCTGGCTCTTCCTCGCTTCCTTCTGCTGGGTCTTCTTCATCTCCGCTGCTGAAGAGGCCATCGCTTCTCCCGGTCGAGCTCTTTCCTGGTGGGCGGAGCTATGCAGATCCTCGTCGAAGGGGGCGGAGAGATGCAAATCCTCGTCGCCGGCTTCTTCGGGGTTCAGCGTCGTCCTTCTCGGGGTTCCGGGGCGTCTTCGTCGATCGTTCGTCGGCAGGCGGGATCGAAGTGGTTCTCCGGTCAAACCGTCGGGCACAGGACAATCGAGCAGCAGGCCGAGAGGAAGGTTCACTCTCGTTCCTGGGGAATAGCCCTACACCCAATAGCTGCAGTGAGCTTAAGACGAATTAAATCGCCGATGCCCAAAGGCCGAGTGCAGGGGGTACCCCAGGACCTGAGCCGTCAAGTCAAGGCAGTTCAGTAAGACAAGATTTTTGATTGAAAATATCTTTATTACAATCAGTCGTCGTCAGGCATACATAAACTGTGACGCAGCACAGTTCAATAAATAAGACACTACATACTCAGCACCATGGTACAACATACAGCACAGGCTCCCTACGCTATACATCGTACCACCCGCTACACTAGCATTCCCGCATACCTTAACAATCCTAAAACAACAAACAATAAAGCAATACAGACAAGTGATGGGGTAAGGGGGGTGGGAAAGAGGGGGGTAGGGAGGGGGAAATCACAGGCCCGAAGCTTATTGAAAGACGACACAACACAAGGGGAGAGGGGGAAGGAGAGGGTATCAATCCTCTTCTTCCTGGTCCGATCTGTCCATGATGGAATAGTCTCTGAGCAGGCTGTGGACCAGCCTGCGGCAGTCCAGAAAGGACATCCTCTCCTTCTTCAGAATGACAGTTCAGTAAGACAAGATACTACACTTGATCTTAGCCAAAAGGCCGAGAAGCGATGGCCACAACGCTTTCCCGAAAACTCCCCTTCTCGGACACCACGTCCTTCTTGTTAAGGCGAAGCCAGACATACATACCCTATTATGCGCTCCACCCTCTCAGATGGCGGACCGGACGTGCTTTCACACTGCATCTCCTATTGCCTAGCACTGCCTCTGTCTTCCTTTCTGCTCTCAAATCTGAATAGCTCCACCCCCCAATCACACTGCGTCTGCTTCCACCTGATGGATGGCAGACATACACGTCTCTGTCTCTGTCTCCGTCTCTGTCTGGCATACATGACATGCAGCTAGCTCTTTGGCTGGCTGTCTCTGTAGCTGGCTGGCTGTCTCTGTGGCTGGCTGCCTAGCTGGCTAGCTTATTATTAGTACCTACCTACCTACCTACCTATCTATCTATCTATCTATCTATCTATCTAATCTATCCTATCTATCTATCTAATCTATCCTATCTATTCTATCTAATGTATCTAATCTATCTATCAAAGAACATGGAGGGTGAATTCTCCCAGCTGGAGCCGTAGGCAGGCAGCATCAGCAGGATACATCGGCCACCAGGAAATCAAATCCAAAGGAAACGGTTTAATAAACTGCACCTACCTTTCCACCTACCTGCTCGGTCGCTTGACCGGCTGCAACTGAGCTGCTTGTTGTGCTGGCAGCTGTGTATAGCAGCAAAGCCTTGATGACATCACGTCCCGCGATGACATCACCAGCACTGGCCCGGCAGCCAAGTTGTAAACAACTCTGCCAGTTGGTTGCCATGGCAACAGAGGCCAGCAAGTCTTGGACAAACAAACTTTTCGTAGCCACACTCGGGCTAATTTTTCGGGGTCGGTCCACCTGCGCACAACACACTCGAGGGATGTTTCTTGCAACACAGTAGTTTCAGGTGCAGCCGGCTTGTTTCCTTCTTCATTCTTTTGCTCTGTTTTTTGCAAACTCATTAGGGGGTGCACTGAACCTGGAGGCACTGCAATACCAGGTCAATGCCTGGAGAGGACAGAGCAAGCTCTTTTTCCATCTCCCTGTTCTAAAAATCCATTTAATATATGGTCCCCAGATAGGGGACGTATCAGATATTAAACTGATAAGAACAGATTTTTTTTTTTTTTTTTTAAAACCATTCAGATTGGTTAAAACTGATATAAACAGAAAACTGCCCATACCATTCTCTTTAATCCAACCTTTTCATCATCATGGTCTTTTTTCCCATAATTTTACATCAACAAAAAACTTATAATAAAGCCTCCACAAAATTAAACCATAACCAAATCACTTATAATACACCAAAAATCTCCATTTTTTAAACTTCCACACACCTTCCGCGTCCAGGTCACCACCACGCTGTCTGTCCCACAAATATACCACATACAACCTTGACAATATTAATTTCACACATTCATTAACAGACACAAACCTTCTTCTAAACACCCACAAATTTCGCATATCCCACAGACTCTCCATCACACACGCCATAATCAGCCACATCACTCTCTCCTTAATCTTACCAGAAGCACCCATACCAAACATAGCCACTCTCCAGTCTATGAACGTCACCCCAGCCAACTCCTTACACAAACCTCCCACTCCTTTCCATACATCATAAGCATACTGACAGTCCCACATCATATGTCTCACAGTCTCACTAGCTCCACAACCATCCCTCGGACACACCTCATACCTAATCAAGTCACGCCTCTTCTGCACCTGTCTCACTGGCAAAATGTCATGCAGACTCATCCATACCACATCATGTTGTTTTGTTGACATTCCACTCACTCTCATTTTCTTCCAAACAGTCAAAGCCTCATCCGCCCTTAAACCACCAATATTACACACCAATTCTCTCGCTTCAATTCTCCTCATCACTTTCTTTTTGTCTCTAAACTCATCCACAGGCACATCTAGCAAATCCAATTCTATCACCAATTTCTCCACTTTCTTATACCATATCGGACACTTAAAAGCAACAGGCACCCTTGCATCCCTCTCCACCCATTTTAACCCATACAACATCCACCCAGCCATATACCGCACCATGCATCCAGCCTTATTCTCTTTCTCCAGCAACACTACCATAACTTTAATATAACTAATCCCCAAAAAAATCTGAAAATTTGGAAACCCTAGCCCGCCATTCTCACAAGACTTGTACACATCCTCTCTTTTCATCCTCTCCATCTTACTACCCCACAAAAACGTAAAACACAATTTCTCAGCCTTTTTCATATTTCGCACAGCAAACGGGAACACATTCGCACAAAATAACAAAATAGGCAAAATTACCGCTTTTACAATCAAAACTTTCCCAACCAAAGTTAACTGACGCATTCTCCAAAAATTCAACTTACGCTCAATTCGCATCCCACATTCATTCCAACTTTCATTCCCTTTTAGATCGTCATTAAATTGTATCCCCAAATCTTCACCGCGCCTCTTTCACTTTCAACACCGTCCATTCTCACACTCTTATCTCCAAAACACTTAAACACACACTTATCCCAATTGACTTTAAAAGCAGATGCACCACAAAAAACATCCAACCACAATTTAGCCCTATTCATACTTACCATGTTATCACTCACCACCACAATATCATCCATATAACCCAATACTTTTACATTCTTCCCTCCACTCCCCGGAATCAACAAACCTCTCATCACCTTATCCTTTCTAATAATACACATCAACGGCTCAATCACACTCACAAACAATATGGGGGACATAGGGCAACCTTGCCTGACCCCCGACCCCACCCTTATTTTATCACTCAACACCCCATTTATCAAAAACTCACTTGTCACATCCGCATATAAACACTTTACCACATCCACAAAATTCTTCGGAAATCCCATCCTCTCTAACACTTTAAACATAAATTCATGCGACACTCTATCGAAAGCTTTTTCAAAATCCACCATTAAAACCATACACTTCTGTTTCCTATCCATGCAGTCACCAAACAAATCCCTCAACAAAAATAAATTATCAGTCATACTTCTACAGGAATCGCACACACTTGATCCTCCTCTATCACCTGTCCAATCACCTCACGCATACGACCAGACACAATCTTACCAAACACCTTGTAATCCGTGTTTAGCAACGTAATCGGTCTCCAGTTCCCCAAACATTTCTTGTCTCCTTTCTTATAAATCAACACAACTACCCCTTCTTTCATCGACTCACTCATCCTACCATTCTCCCACATATACTGATATACTTTCATCATATCCTCACCCACAATATCCCATGCTTTCACATAAAATTCAACCGGAATCCCATCCTTCCCAGGGGTTTTATTTTTCCTTGCACTCATCACAGCACTTCTAACCTCCTCCAATGCAATATCCTCGCATAACATCTCACCATCACTCTCCTTAATCTCACTCTCCAGACCATTTAACACTTCATCTACCAAATTCTCGTCTATCCATTTACACTCATATAGTTCACCATAAAATGCTTCCACCTCCTTTATCACATCTTTACCATACACACTCACCCCTCCCTTATTTAGCACAACTTCCATATCATTTTTCTTACCACACACTTTCTTAAAGAAAAACCTTGTACACTTCTCATTTTTGTCCAACCACTCCACTTTTGATCTATAAATAATCTCTTTCCCTCTCTTCTCCATACTTTCTTTCAATTCAGTCCTTGCTTCCTCTAACAGATCATCCACATTAACTCCAATCATCCTTAACTTTTGCAACCAATTTATTTTCATATTCAGCTCTTTGTACCTATTTCTTAATATGGCAGCTTTTTGTAGCCCCACTTTCTGAAGAATTTTTTAACCTCCCCCTTCATCCAATCCCACCACCCCAGTATACTCTCAAAATCTTTTTGTCTACTTTTCCACCTAACATAAGCATACTTAAAATCCACCATGATTCTCACATCCTCAAGCAGACTCACATTTAACTTCCATACACCTCTTCCATACAACCCTTCCACATCACATTCAATACAGACTCTCAAACACTCATGATCAGAAAACCCCACTACCTGTTGGGAAAAGGCAGTACATTTTACATTTTTAGAAAAAAAACCAATAATCTATGCGAGACTCCACCCCACCTCTGTCAGCCTTATAGGTCGCAGGTGGTGACCTGCCCAAGCACTCCACAGCCGCATCCAATAAAGCAAAATCAGAAACCAGATTTTTTAACCTCCTCCCTGTCCCATCCACCTTAGATCCCTCCACAACGCAGTTGAAATCCCCTGCCAAAATGGTGGGAGTCCTCCCAGGCAAAAACAAACACAATTTTTCAAACAATTTTGCCCTATCTTCCCTTTGTGTATAACTATATACATTAAACACCCTCACCCGCACACCCCTATACAACACCACTGCCATTACACACCTCCCCACCTCCACCACAGTATAACTTTCTAAACTTATCTCTCTACTACCCAGCAATATCCCAACCCCATCGTTCTTGTTTTTGTCTGACCCTGACCACACATGCTGACCATGCGGCCAGTCCCGGTCAGACAATGGCTCCGAAATGCCACATTCCTGCAGGCAGTATATTTCTGCTCCTAGACTCTTTACAAAGTCCAGGACAGCCGCTCTCCTTGCTTTGGATCCAATCTGCCTAACATTCAAGGATACGACATTACATGCAACTTTGGAGCCCATATTTTAACCCGGCACGCGAGTGGGCTGTACACACCCCATCTCTCCTTCATCCTACACCGTCTGGACTTCGGTAGCCGCATGTGAAGGCCGAAGTCCCGGCTTCTTCTAAAAAAGCCACGTCCGCAGGAATAGCCGATAAAGGGTACACAGCTTCTCGCCCAGGACTCGCACCACCCTCACTGGCCGGAGATAGCGCAGTCCTGGGTCTTTTAGGGGCTACCTCCAACACCTCTTCCAAGGGTCTGGAGTTGGAAAAATCACCCTGGCCTCCATTGCCTTCTTGTTCCATGGAGCTCTCGCTCCATGAAACGGCGGGAGTCTCTGGCACAGAACCCTCCACCTCCCCTTCAACTTGCACACAAACACCATGAGGAAGCACCTCTTCCACCTGTGCCACCTCCATTGTGACTGTGTCTTCCACCACCGACGGCAATCCCAACAGGGTCACTTTAGGTACCCCCTGAGGGCGCCCACCACCAACCACCTCAGCAAAGGATTTTTTTGCACGCATGGGGCAATCTTTGAAGATATGACCAACCTTCCCACAGAGGTTACACGCAATGGGGTTGTCACAATCCCGGGCTGGATGCCCCGGCTGCCCACAGCGGCCACACCTTATCTCTTCCTTACAGTCTTCCGCAATATGCCCAAAGCCCTTACATTTACGGCAGAACCTGGGAGCTCCAGGAAAAAACAAATATCCACGGTCTCTCCCAATGGCAAAGTTAAGTGGAGGGTACTTCATACCACCTGGACTCTGCGGGTCCTCATGGAAAGTGACAAAGTACTTGTACTTTCCTGTCCATAACCCCTCACTATTATTCACCTTGTGCGAAAAGCTGACACAGGCACAATAGTTTTTCAAAAACACATCAATGTCATATCTGGGCACATGAGGGTTGTATAAGAAGACCACAAGCGGGATTGCCCCTCCGCTATACAAGATGGTGAAAGTCAATCCATCCAAATCAGGATTATCAAGATTTTCTTGCAAGTTACGGTACAAATTATGGCAGTGACCAATATTGGTTAGGACCAACACATACTTTCCCTTTTTAGGGTCTTGCAAACATAGAATATCATCTCGTTTTACCTTTAGTATTTCAGTCAGAACTTCGCACACCAGAACTTTCAGGGTAAAGCGGTTTTCCATCTCCTCCGACACATCTATACGAAATCCGTTTTTGACCCGGGGTTCCCCGGTCTCGGCATAGCGTAGCTTTACGCCCATGGTGATCGCCTTCTTAATCTTCAGCCGCCCCCAACGGGGCTAAGCCTCCGACGCCCTCCAGCCAAGACCAAGCACAGCGGCAACTGCACTTGATCTTAGCCAAAAGGCCGAGAAGCGATGGCCACAACGCTTTCCCGAAAACTCCCCTTCTCGGACACCACGTCCTTCTTGTTAAGGCGAAGCCAGACATACATACCCTATTATGCGCTCCACCCTCTCAGATGGCGGACCGGACGTGCTTTCACACTGCATCTCCTATTGCCTAGCACTGCCTCTGTCTTCCTTTCTGCTCTCAAATCTGAATAGCTCCACCCCCCAATCACACTGCGTCTGCTTCCACCTGATGGATGGCAGACATACACGTCTCTGTCTCTGTCTCCGTCTCTGTCTGGCATACATGACATGCAGCTAGCTCTTTGGCTGGCTGTCTCTGTAGCTGGCTGGCTGTCTCTGTGGCTGGCTGCCTAGCTGGCTAGCTTATTATTAGTACCTACCTACCTACCTACCTACCTATCTATCTATCTATCTATCTATCTATCTATCTAATCTATCCTATCTATCTATCTAATCTATCCTATCTATTCTATCTAATGTATCTAATCTATCTATCAAAGAACATGGAGGGTGAATTCTCCCAGCTGGAGCCGTAGGCAGGCAGCATCAGCAGGATACATCGGCCACCAGGAAATCAAATCCAAAGGAAACGGTTTAATAAACTGCACCTACCTTTCCACCTACCTGCTCGGTCGCTTGACCGGCTGCAACTGAGCTGCTTGTTGTGCTGGCAGCTGTGTATAGCAGCAAAGCCTTGATGACATCACGTCCCGCGATGACATCACCAGCACTGGCCCGGCAGCCAAGTTGTAAACAACTCTGCCAGTTGGTTGCCATGGCAACAGAGGCCAGCAAGTCTTGGACAAACAAACTTTTCGTAGCCACACTCGGGCTAATTTTTCGGGGTCGGTCCACCTGCGCACAACACACTCGAGGGATGTTTCTTGCAACACAGTAGTTTCAGGTGCAGCCGGCTTGTTTCCTTCTTCATTCTTTTGCTCTGTTTTTTGCAAACTCATTAGGGGGTGCACTGAACCTGGAGGCACTGCAATACCAGGTCAATGCCTGGAGAGGACAGAGCAAGCTCTTTTTCCATCTCCCTGTTCTAAAAATCCATTTAATATATGGTCCCCAGATAGGGGACGTATCAGATATTAAACTGATAAGAACAGATTTTTTACTTTTTTATTAAATGATCATGTCAAACAAAAAACAGTACAATCAATACAAGCAAGAAAAATCAATCACCAAACAAAATACAATATTACACAAGCGAGTTCCACAACTCAAAATTCCACAGTGCTTTTGCTCTCTTGATTCCCAGATTCTTTTTATCAAGTAAATAATATGTGAATAAATCACTCAGTGCAAGCTTAAAACAGTCTTTCTCGGATATAAAGTCTCTTTTAAAGAGTAAGATGTTTCTTGATTTCCACAAGGCTTCTTTTATTGCACACACAAATGTCCATATAACTCTATCAGTATCTCTGTTTTGACTTGTAAAATTCCCATACAACACAGTTTCATGATTAAAAACCTTAAGACCTGTAATAAACATTAAAAGACTAGCAACATTTTTCCAAACAGTCTGAGCATAAAAACAGTTCCAAAATACATGTAAAACAGTCTCATCCCCTCCACAGCCCCTTCTTGGACATCTGGAGGTATTGCACAATCCCCGTCTGTGCTGAAAAGCTCTGGTAGGTACACACTCATGCACCACAGACCACGCCAGATCCTTAAAACTGTTTTGTAAGTAAGGTGCATTGGCCATTCTCCAAATCCTGTCACATTTATTTTTTGAAAAGTTCATGATCATTGAGGTCTGTTCAGACCTTGTTAATTCTAAACCCAGCCTCTTTGGATTTTTAAAAATGTCCGAGTCCATGTCCTGTAATTTATATAAACGGATGATCTTCTCTAAAATTACGTATTGTTTTGGAGGCGTGATTAAAACAGGAGATGTTTGAGACAAAGATAGCCACTTTCTTTTCCTAAAAATGTCTCCCGCAGCATATCTTAAATAAAATGACCAATGTTTCCCAGTAAAAATTATTTTAAAACACAGACAGAAAAATTTCAAGTATAAAAACTGCTTAATATTTGGAATATTTTTACCTCCATGTTTGTGCTGTTTGTACATCGTTTCTCTTTTTAATTTCTCCATTTTTGAACTCCAGATAAAATGGAAAATTTGTTTTTGCAGATTTTTTACAGATAAATCAGATGGTGGGAATACCATATTCAAGTACAGCATTATGGGCAGAAGCAATGATCTTATAATCACCAATTTACCTTCTATGGTCAACTTTCTGAGCTTCCAAAAATCGATTTTTTCTTGATTTTTTCCTTTACAATAGTCCAGCTCTCCTCTCCATTATTTTCCTGTGAAAAAATGACTCCAAGTATTTTAATTTTGTCCACATTCATAGTTATGTTTGGATTATCAGCATTACTCCATTCTCCAAATCTTAGACACTCACATTTTTGCAGGTTTAATGTAAAGGCGGATGCACAACAAAAAAAATTCTGTATTTCTCAGTGCCCTCTTAAGAGTAATATCAGAGTCACATAGAATAGTAATATCATCCATGTAGGCCAAGGCTTTAACATGTAGTCCATTCCCTCCTGGCAGCGGCACCCCTCTGACCACTTTATCTTTCCGCAGCATGGCCAGTAGGGGCTCTATTGCACATATAAATAGTAGGGGTGATAGTGGACAGCCTTGTTTCACACCACAGTTTAGCTGTACATTTTTAGATAAAAAACCATTCACTAAACTTTGCTATTACAGTCTTTGTATAAAAGTGCAATGTGCTTGATAAAAATTTCAGGAAAACCCATCTTTTTAAAACAGTCCACAAATACTCATGAGAGACTCTATCATATGCTTTTTGAAAGTCAAGTGATAACAGTGCAAGCTTTTGGTTTCGGTCCTGTTGGTACCATATGGCATCTCTGATAACATTGAGATGCTCCCACACCCCACGGCCAGGCACAGCACATACCTGGTCTGGATGAATCACCTTTCCAATCACATGCTTGGTACGATTGACTAAAATCTTTGCAAATATTTTGTAGTCCACATTTAACAGTGTGATTGGTCTCCAATTTTCTAATTTTGTTTTGTCACCTTTCTTAAAAATTAAGGACACCACACCACTTCTCCAGGACCCAGGCAATAAATCACACATAAAAGCTTCTTTAAAAACAGCATATAAATCCTCTTTTAAAATCTCCCAAAAGGTTATGTAAAATTCTATTTGTAAACCATCAGAACCAGGTGTTTTTCCTTTAGCAAAGCTTTTTATTGCACATAAAATTTCCTCAAGCTGCAGATTTTTTGTTAGGAAATTCTGATCATGTAAACTGAGACTGGTGTGAACAGAGTCTAAAACATCCGGTAAAAAGTCATAATCAATTTGTTTTTCACTAAAGAGTTCTTGGTAAAAATTGTGTGCTTTATTCAAAAGACCTTGTTGTGTTGTTTCCCCATTGAATTCTTTAATTAACTCTTTTTCTCCATTAATTTTTTAAGAAAAAACCGAGAACATTTTTCATCTTTCTCCATATGCTCCACTTTTGCATTATAAATAATTTCTTTACCTTTTGTTCCACTGCCTTTTTAATTTCCTCTTTCACTTTTACAATTGCATTGTCCATATCCACACCAATATTTTTTAACAAGTAACAGGTTTGCAGTTTGGTGTTCAGAGTCTTAAACCATTTTTGGTTTTCTCTTGCTTTTTTTATTCCTGCAGATATAAAGAAGTCTTTTATTTTCCTTTTGCATACTCCCACCACTCAAGTATAGAAGTAAAGTGCTGTTGTTTGTTTTTTAAGTTTTTTATAGCAGCAAATAAACTCTTGTTTTATTTTTTCCTCCTCCAGCAGCTGTGTGTTTAATTTCCAAACACCTTTCCCTTTAATTAGCTCAGGTAAACACACTGTGACAGAAAGCAGCTTATGGTCAGAGAAAATGTTATCAGTGAGTGATGTATTGCAAGTTGTTACATGTTCAGGCACTAAAATAAAATCAATCCTGGATTTATACACATTACTCTCCCAGGTGTAACCTGGATCAGATGGATTATGATGTTTCCAGGTATCTTGCAGTCTATTATCAGTTATTAGGTTTTTTAGCTGCATTTCAGTTTTATCTTTCCTTACAGAACCAGACACTCTTTTTCCTCTGGCAGTACACAATTAAAGTCCCCTCCCAGTATCACAGGTGAGGGACCAGGTAAGTAGGTCTGAACTGTTTCCAATAAAGTTGACCTCTCCTCCTTCATTGGGGAGGCATAGATGTTACAAATCCTTAATTCCACTCCACAATATTGTACCTTTGCCATCAGAGCCCTCCCAGGCTCAATTTCACTGAAGGATAATATGTTGCAATTTTGGCCTTTAAATAATATTCCAACACCAGAGTTTTTATTATAATTGTCCCCAGACCACAAGGATGGGCCACATCCCCAGTCTGCTTTTAAATCATGATACTCCCAGTCATGTTGTATTGCACATTCCTGAAGTAAAAAAATATCAAAACTTAATTGTGACAAAAAATCAAATAAAGCAGCCCTTCTTGCCGGGCTCTTTAACCCCCTTACATTCAGGGAGGCTACTCTGATGTTGCTCATAATAACATTTTCATTTTATCCTTCCTCTGAAGATGGCGACAATGGTGGAATCACGCCATCTGAATCCTCAGATGTAAACCCCTGTATATTAGCGGGATCAGATGGATGGAGTGAGCAAGATGCCCCTGGTGTGTCACTCTCAGAGGCACTAGATCTTTTCATTGCCCTTTTAACACAAAACTCAGAGTCTTCCTGAGATACAACCAACTCAGGTTTTTTTCTTTTTCTCTGTTCCTCTAGCTCCATTGACTCTTCCCAGCCCTTATCACAGACAATAGGAGCAAGTATTTGTGCTGGACCTGAACCAGTTAAATCCCCAGTCTCCACTACAGAGACTTCAGGACTGGGCTCCACCAGCGCAGGTGAGGTAGCAGTCTTAATTGCAGGCTTACTGGGAGAAACCTCCTTCCCTCTCCCAGTTTTTTTCTCTGCAACAGAGAGTGTTTTAAGAGCAGGTTTTGCAGACTCAACCAGAAGTGCTGTATTGCCAGCTTTAGTCTCAGTCACCTGAAGCTTTGAAACCCCTGCAGAGGCCACAGATGGAACTGCCACAGTCACCACTTTTTTGGCTGCAGCCACCACCTCTGCAAAGGATTTTTTCCTTTCTGGACAGTCTCTAAATGTATGACCCTCTTTTGTGCACAGATTACACACCACTGCAGAATTACAGTCCATTGAGCTATGGCCAGACTGTCCACAATTTCTGCAAAACACAGCATCACTTGCACACCTATCTTGAGTGTGGCCAAAGGTTCTGCATTTCCTGCAATACAGTGGCATCCATTATAAAACAGCCAGCCTCTGTCCCTTCCAATCATGAAGGCTGAAGGTGGGTGGTATTGTCCCTCAATCCCATTTGGGTCAGTTTTTGAACTTGACATAGAACTTATGTTTCCCTGTCCAGAGGCCAAAAGTGTTCAGGATTTTGTTTCCATATTTGACCTCTGAACAATATCTCCACAGAAACAGTTCAATATCGTTCTTGTCAACATAGGGATTATACATAAAAACAACCACCGGTACTTCCCCAGATGTATATAGCAAGGTGAAGCACAAACCTTCCAGCTCAGGGGACTCCCAACATTGTTTCAGGGTTTCATAGAAGTTCTGGCAAGCTGCAGCAGATGATAGCACAAGTGTAAAGCGTCCTTTTCCAGGCTCCTGCAAACAGAGAATGTCCTCTTTGTCCACTTTTAGCAGGTCAAACAGTATGTTCTTCACAAAATGCTCCAGCGTAAACTTCTCCAGATAGTCAGCATGTACATCTATACGAATTCCATTCCTGACACGGGTTTCCCCAGGCAGAATGTATTTGATCCTTCTCTCCATCTCTGATCGCCTTCCCAGGTCTCCAGACCCACAGATACTACACTTGATCTTAGCCAAAAGGCCGAGAAGCGATGGCCACAACGCTTTCCCGAAAACTCCCCTTCTCGGACACCACGTCCTTCTTGTTAAGGCGAAGCCAGACATACATACCCTATTATGCGCTCCACCCTCTCAGATGGCGGACCGGACGTGCTTTCACACTGCATCTCCTATTGCCTAGCACTGCCTCTGTCTTCCTTTCTGCTCTCAAATCTGAATAGCTCCACCCCCCAATCACACTGCGTCTGCTTCCACCTGATGGATGGCAGACATACACGTCTCTGTCTCTGTCTCCGTCTCTGTCTGGCATACATGACATGCAGCTAGCTCTTTGGCTGGCTGTCTCTGTAGCTGGCTGGCTGTCTCTGTGGCTGGCTGCCTAGCTGGCTAGCTTATTATTAGTACCTACCTACCTACCTACCTACCTATCTATCTATCTATCTATCTATCTATCTAATCTATCCTATCTATCTATCTAATCTATCCTATCTATTCTATCTAATGTATCTAATCTATCTATCAAAGAACATGGAGGGTGAATTCTCCCAGCTGGAGCCGTAGGCAGGCAGCATCAGCAGGATACATCGGCCACCAGGAAATCAAATCCAAAGGAAACGGTTTAATAAACTGCACCTACCTTTCCACCTACCTGCTCGGTCGCTTGACCGGCTGCAACTGAGCTGCTTGTTGTGCTGGCAGCTGTGTATAGCAGCAAAGCCTTGATGACATCACGTCCCGCGATGACATCACCAGCACTGGCCCGGCAGCCAAGTTGTAAACAACTCTGCCAGTTGGTTGCCATGGCAACAGAGGCCAGCAAGTCTTGGACAAACAAACTTTTCGTAGCCACACTCGGGCTAATTTTTCGGGGTCGGTCCACCTGCGCACAACACACTCGAGGGATGTTTCTTGCAACACAGTAGTTTCAGGTGCAGCCGGCTTGTTTCCTTCTTCATTCTTTTGCTCTGTTTTTTGCAAACTCATTAGGGGGTGCACTGAACCTGGAGGCACTGCAATACCAGGTCAATGCCTGGAGAGGACAGAGCAAGCTCTTTTTCCATCTCCCTGTTCTAAAAATCCATTTAATATATGGTCCCCAGATAGGGGACGTATCAGATATTAAACTGATAAGAACAGATTTTTTGATTGAAAATATCTTTATTACAATCAGTCGTCGTCAGGCATACATAAACTGTGACGCAGCACAGTTCAATAAATAAGACACTACATACTCAGCACCATGGTACAACATACAGCACAGGCTCCCTACGCTATACATCATACCACCCGCTACACTAGCATTCCCGCATACCTTAACAATCCTAAAACAACAAACAATAAAGCAATACAGACAAGTGATGGGGTAAGGGGGGTGGGAAAGAGGGGGGTAGGGAAGGGGAAATCACAGGCCCGAAGCTTTATTGAAAGACAACACAACACAAGGGGAGAGGGGGAAGGAGAGGGGTATCAATCCTCTTCTTCCTGGTCCGATCTGTCCATGATGGAATAGTCTCTGAGCAGGCTGTGAACCAGCCTGCGGCAGTCCAGAAAGGACATCCTCTCCTTCTTCAGAATGAGGCGGTTCCTGGCAAGCCATATAGCGTCCTTAAAACAGTTCATAAGGCGCCAGGCCTCCCGGGTTGCCTCATCGCCGAAATTCCCAGGGAACAGGCCGTACAGCACCGCGCAGTGCGTTAGCCTGTTCCTGGGCACACAGTCACTGAGTTCAAGTTCCAGGGCGTCCAACAGGCCCTGAGCAAACGGACACTGCCAAAAGAGGTGCAAAGATGTTTCCTCCACGAAGGGGCACCGGGGGCAGTACCGCGTTTTGCACAGGTTGCGGGCATGCATGAATGACCTCAAAGGGCAGTCCCCCCTGAATGGCCATCCAAGACAAGTCCTTGTGCCCGTTGGTCAACTTCGCCGAAGCCACATTAGTCCATACAGTCTCTGCGGTGGCCGCAGTGAGCCCTGGAACGAGCTCCATAGAGTCCTGTGCTCTGATGAGCTTGTGGACAGTTTTTGGCTTCCACAAGTCGGGCTTGAGTCCCTCCAGTTGGTGTTCCCTCACAAACTTGACGACGCCCCCGTAGAACCAGGGAGTGTGCCAGTTGTAAGGGATGGAGCTGTCCCACTTGTCCCAGCTCAGACCCCTCCAGAGGGGGAGGAGGAACAGGCGAGACATGGACCTGCCCGCAGAGCCATTTTTCTGTTGCAGAGTCCTCCGCACACAGTCACATACAAAGGCTGCCCGCAGCAAGGTAGGGATATCCGGAACACCTTTTCCGCCCTTGCGGGGTTCCTTGTACATCACGGAGCGCTTCACTCTGTCCATTTTGGAGCCCCAGATGAAACAAAACACGGTCCTGGTGATGGCCCTGCAGACGGTGACATGGGGGGGCCAGGCCTGTGCGGTGTACTGAAGCACAGGCAGAACTTCGTTCCTCAGGACCAATGCTTTGCCCTCAATGGTGAGGTGTCTGAGGCTCCACAGCCCGATCTTCGTATTGACCTTAGCCAATCGCTCTTCCCAGGACTTGAGGG
Source organism: Dendropsophus ebraccatus (assembly GCF_027789765.1). NCBI lineage: Eukaryota > Metazoa > Chordata > Amphibia > Anura > Hylidae > Dendropsophus > Dendropsophus ebraccatus. The sequence goes on along the minus strand of NC_091467.1, from coordinate 54,619,739 downwards.
CCGCGCCTTCCTTTCCGAACCAGACTCCAAGGATCTTGATGAAGTCCGGTTTGATGGTAAACGGGAAGGGGGCGGAGGAAGCCAGGTGCCACTCCCCGAAGAGCATAGCCTCCGACTTCCCGCAGTTGACCTTTGCCCCTGAAGCCTTTCCGAACTTCTCGCAGGTCTGGACGAGTGCGGTCACCGAACGCTGGTCAGCGCAGAAGACGGTCACGTCGTCCATGTACAGCGAGCACTTGACCTCGTGTCGATCGGGTCCGGGTACGGTGATCCCTCTGATCTCTCCGTTCTGCCGTATAGCCTCCGCGAAGGATTCTATAACACAAACAAAAAGGAGAGGTGAGAGAGGGCAGCCTTGTCTGACCCAGAAAGAACCGGAAAGGGGTCAGTCTTCCAGCCGTTCACCAGTACCCTGCTGAAAATATCAAAATACATCACGTTAACAAAACGACAAAACATATCACCAAGTCCTAACCTACGCAGTGCCCTGCCCATGAACTCGTGAGAGACCCGGTCGAAAGCCTTCTCCTGATCAAGGCTGACCAGGGCCGCGTGTGCACGGCGGCTTTGGATGTAATGGACCGTGTCCCTCACTAGGGCGAGGCTGTCTGCGATCCTGCGGCCGGGAATGCCACAGGTCTGGTCCAGATGGACGACCTGACCGATGACCTTCTTCAGCCGGTTGGCCAGCACCTTGGCGAGGATCTTGTAGTCCCGTTCAAGAGAGAGATGGGACGCCAATTTTTCAAGTCACATCTCTCCCCCTTCCGCTTATACAGGATCGTGATCGTACCCTCCCTCAACGACGGAGGCATTCTGCCCTCCACCACCATCTCCTCGTACAGCTCCAACAGGTCCGGGCAAATGAGATCCCCCAGCGCTACATAGAGCTCCGCTGGGAGACCATCACTGCCCGGGGTCCTGCCAGGCCTAAAGGATTTAGCGGCAGAGAGCAGCTCCCCCACCGTCAAGGGGGCGTCCATGGCCGACGCACCTGCGGGATCAACAACGTTAGTGATACCTGACAGGAACTCGTCGGCCACTTCGGAGTCGGTGGTCTTCGGGGCGTAGAGGCTGCGGTAGAAGCTGGTGACAACCCCCATCACGTCCTCTTTGCCCTTCCGCAAGCTTCCGGTCTCATCCCGCAGCTCAGTCAGGGGCGTGTGGCCGGCGTGGAGTTTCCTGAAAAAGAACGAGTTACATTTCTCACCCTTCTCCAGGTTCTCCACCTTGGAACGGAAGACGATTCGCTTGGATTCCTCCTCAAAGTGCCTTTGCAAGCTCTTTTTGGTCTCCTCCAGCTCCTCCTTCACGTCCCAGCCGCACCGGAGAAGGTCTTGCAGTGACCGCAGCTCGCGCTGCAGCCTCCTGAAGTCCCTCTTTCTTCCGCACGCCTGTTGACGACTCTTGGCCTGAAAGAAACTGCGAAATTGAACCTTAACAAATTCCCACCAATCACTAACACGCTCAAACATACATTTATCGTTGCGCCATACGATGTAGGCCTCTCTAAGCTCCTCCAGAACCTCCTCCTGAGCCAGTAGAGCACAATTCAGCTTCCAAGAGCCTGGGCCAGATGGGAAACCATGGCCCAGAACCCCTTGAAACAGAATGGCCCTGTGGTCAGAGAAGAAGCAGGGAACCATAGAGTGCCTAGTCTGCCTGACTGCTCGAGAGGCAAACACAAAGTCAATCCGAGAACGGAGCGAGCCATCGGGGCGGCTCCATGTATAATTAACAGAGCCGTTCCCGATGGACCCAACAACGTCCTGCAAGGATGCTTCAGTCACCATCTCGATGAGCAGTTTGGATGTGACATCCAACTTGACAGATGTCCCAGAACTGCGTCCGTCCGCTTCAATGGGGCAGTTGAAGTCCCCACCCAACACTACAGCCCTGGAGGTTGCGAGCTGGGCCCGCAGGGCCTGGAATAGTTCCAGACGCGCACCCTTCTCAGGAGAGGCATACACATTGATGAGCCTTACGGGCTCCCCCGCCCAAGAGCCGTCTGCAATTAGCAATCTGCCACAGACAAGCTCCTGAACAGAATCAAGTGTAAAGTTGCCTCCCCTGATCAGGATGGCGACCCCTGCGGACTTACAGTCGCCCCCGCCGGACCAGTAGGAGGGACCGTGGGACCGCTGCCTGGCCAGATGGTTGTAGGACCTAGAAGAGGACAGAGCACATTCCTGCAACATATACACATCGCACAACTGAGCATTTAAAAACGAAAGAACTGTCTGGAATCTAGACCTATCTCTCATACTCCGCACATTTAAGCTAAAGATGGAAAGATTAGCCATGGGGAGAAAAGAAAAGGGTTAGTCACAGACTCATACGATACCACTCCGGTCGGGCGGATCCTCTTCTTCGGGGCCCGCCGGCCCGACCCATTCCCGTATGCACTCCTCCAGCGCCTCTTTCAGGTGTGCATTCTCTGGGACGTCCTCGAAGTCGAAAGCCTCCGGTTCGTCGACCAGATCCTCCACCACCTGATCCATGTCGCTTTCCTCCGGGAGGTCATCTTCGCAGACCTCGATGATCTTTTTCTTGGAGGTCTCAGCCGATGGGCTGTCCCTCACTTTCCTCTTCCTGTCGGGAACCACTGTGGGGACAAGAGGGGGAAAATCCTCCAAGGAGAGAACCACAGCAGCGGGAGGAAAGGTTAGTGCTGCTGGGTTGGGGGAGTGGGGTGGGAGGGTGGGGGTAGGGGCGGGGGACAGGGGACCCACTGAGGCAATGGGATAGGGGAGGGATTCCTCAGTGGGGGTGGGCGGGGAGGGAGAGGGGGGAGGGGGGGAAGGAGGGGAGGGGGAAGGGGTAGGGAGGGCGGGGGTGGGGGGAGGATTAGGGGCCGTCGTCCTCTTACCCTCCTTCTTCTTCTTCTCCTTCTCCTTGGGCTTCTGCGCTGCTTGGGCTACGGCCGGCTGCTGGCCGGTTGGAGCTTTGGCAACCACGGATGCCCAGGTTCTCTTTTCCCTCTGGGGGCAGGCCCTGTAGCTGTGGTCCGCATGGCCGCAGAGGTTGCAGGTTTTTGCCTTCGGACAGTCCTTGGTCCCATGCCCCGGCACTCGGCAGACTCTACAGGAATCTTCGCTGCAGTCCTTCGCCTGATGACCCTTCTTGCTGCATCTCCTGCAGATCTGCGGCATATCCGGGTAATAGATGAAGCCTGGAGCGTCACCCAAAGAGAAAGCCTGAGGCAGGTGCTGGAAACCGTCGTCCGATGACTCATCCCTGTTGAGCCTCACGACCACCGACCACTTGCCAGTCCAGAATCCAAGGCTGCTCAGGATCTTGGAGGGTTCCTTGACCACTGTGCAGTACCTTGCAAGGAATGTGGCGATGTCCTTGCCTGGGATGTACGGGTTAAGGATTGAAACCGTCACCCGCCTCTCCTCCCTTTGGATTAAGCAGTTGCTTACAAAGCGAGAGAAAGGGGATTCGGGCCTCGCTGCCTTTACCGCCTCCCAGTACCTCCTGCAGGTGTTGAAGGAGGCAAATGTCACATAGAAGATCCCCGTGAAGAAGAAAATGCTGAGGGTTTCAGCCTTGGAGAAACCCTGGTCCAGGACCATCTTCTTAGCGAACACATCCTCAGACATGTCCGGCTCTCTACCATCCACCTTCTTCAGTCGCATGGCCACCGTAGTGCGCATCCAGGGCCGCAGTGTAGGGACGCCTGGATCCGCAGCCTTGCTGGTCGTCGGCTGAGCTGGGGCGGCAGAGGAAGAGGCCTCCACGACCCGGACCTCCTGGCTCTTCCTCGCTTCCTTCTGCTGGGTCTTCTTCATCTCCGCTGCTGAAGAGGCCATCGCTTCTCCCAGTCGAGCTCTTTCCTGGAGGGCGGAGCTATGCAGATCCTCGTCGAAGGGGGCGGAGAGATGCAAATCCTCGTCGCCGGCTTCTTCGGGGTTCAGCGTCGTCCTTCTCGGGGTTCCGGGGCGTCTTCGTCGATCGTTCGTCGGTAGGCGGGATCGAAGTGGTTCTCCGGTCAAACCGTCGGGCACAGGACAATCGAGCAGCAGGCCGAGAGGAAGGTTCACTCTCGTTCCTGGGGAATAGCCCTACACCCAATAGCTGCAGTGAGCTTAAGACGAATTAAATCGCCGATGCCCAAAGGCCGAGTGCAGGGGGTACCCCAGGACCTGAGCCGTCAAGTCAAGGCAGTTCAGTAAGACAAGATACTACACTTGATCTTAGCCAAAAGGCCGAGAAGCAATGGCCACAACGGTTTCCCGAAAACTCCCCTTCTCGGACACCACGTCCTTCTTGTTAAGGCGAAGCCAGACATACATACCCTATTATGCGCTCCACCCTCTCAGATGGCGGACCGGACGTGCTTTCACACTGCATCTCCTATTGCCTAGCACTGCCTCTGTCTTCCTTTCTGCTCTCAAATCTGAATAGCTCCACCCCCCAATCACACTGCGTCTGCTTCCACCTGATGGATGGCAGACATACACGTCTCTGTCTCTGTCTCCGTCTCTGTCTGGCATACATGACATGCAGCTAGCTCTTTGGCTGGCTGTCTCTGTAGCTGGCTGGCTGTCTCTGTGGCTGGCTGCCTAGCTGGCTAGCTTATTATTAGTACCTACCTACCTACCTACCTACCTACCTATCTATCTATCTATCTATCTATCTATCTATCTATCTATCTATCCTATCTATTCTATCTAATGTATCTAATCTATCTATCAAAGAACATGGAGGGTGAATTCTCCCAGCTGGAGCCGTAGGCAGGCAGCATCAGCAGGATACATCGGCCGGCCACCAGGAAATCAAATCCAAAGGAAACGGTTTAATAAACTGCACCTACCTTTCCACCTACCTGCTCGGTCGCTTGACCGGCTGCAACTGAGCTGCTTGTTGTGCTGGCAGCTGTGTATAGCAGCAAAGCCTTGATGACATCACGTCCCGCGATGACATCACCAGCACTGGCCCGGCAGCCAAGTTGTAAACAACTCTGCCAGTTGGTTGCCATGGCAACAGAGGCCAGCAAGTCTTGGACAAACAAACTTTTCGTAGCCACACTCGGGCTAATTTTTCGGGGTCGGTCCACCTGCGCACAACACACTCGAGGGATGTTTCTTGCAACACAGTAGTTTCAGGTGCAGCCGGCTTGTTTCCTTCTTCATTCTTTTGCTCTGTTTTTTGCAAACTCATTAGGGGGTGCACTGAACCTGGAGGCACTGCAATACCAGGTCAATGCCTGGAGAGGACAGAGCAAGCTCTTTTTCCATCTCCCTGTTCTAAAAATCCATTTAATATATGGTCCCCAGATAGGGGACGTATCAGATATTAAACTGATAAGAACAGATACTACACTTGATCTTAGCCAAAAGGCCGAGAAGCGATGGCCACAACGGTTTCCCGAAAACTCCCCTTCTCGGACACCACGTCCTTCTTGTTAAGGCGAAGCCAGACATACATACCCTATTATGCGCTCCACCCTCTCAGATGGCGGACCGGACGTGCTTTCACACTGCATCTCCTATTGCCTAGCACTGCCTCTGTCTTCCTTTCTGCTCTCAAATCTGAATAGCTCCACCCCCCAATCACACTGCGTCTGCTTCCACCTGATGGATGGCAGACATACACGTCTCTGTCTCTGTCTCCGTCTCTGTCTGGCATACATGACATGCAGCTAGCTCTTTGGCTGGCTGTCTCTGTAGCTGGCTGGCTGTCTCTGTGGCTGGCTGCCTAGCTGGCTAGCTTATTATTAGTACCTACCTACCTACCTATCTATCTATCTATCTATCTATCTATCTATCTATCTATCCTATCTATTCTATCTAATGTATCTAATCTATCTATCAAAGAACATGGAGGGTGAATTCTCCCAGCTGGAGCCGTAGGCAGGCAGCATCAGCAGGATACATCGGCCGGCCACCAGGAAATCAAATCCAAAGGAAACGGTTTAATAAACTGCACCTACCTTTCCACCTACCTGCTCGGTCGCTTGACCGGCTGCAACTGAGCTGCTTGTTGTGCTGGCAGCTGTGTATAGCAGCAAAGCCTTGATGACATCACGTCCCGCGATGACATCACCAGCACTGGCCCGGCAGCCAAGTTGTAAACAACTCTGCCAGTTGGTTGCCATGGCAACAGAGGCCAGCAAGTCTTGGACAAACAAACTTTTCGTAGCCACACTCGGGCTAATTTTTCGGGGTCGGTCCACCTGCGCACAACACACTCGAGGGATGTTTCTTGCAACACAGTAGTTTCAGGTGCAGCCGGCTTGTTTCCTTCTTCATTCTTTTGCTCTGTTTTTTGCAAACTCATTAGGGGGTGCACTGAACCTGGAGGCACTGCAATACCAGGTCAATGCCTGGAGAGGACAGAGCAAGCTCTTTTTCCATCTCCCTGTTCTAAAAATCCATTTAATATATGGTCCCCAGATAGGGGACGTATCAGATATTAAACTGATAAGAACAGATACTACACTTGATCTTAGCCAAAAGGCCGAGAAGCGATGGCCACAACGGTTTCCCGAAAACTCCCCTTCTCGGACACCACGTCCTTCTTGTTAAGGCGAAGCCAGACATACATACCCTATTATGCGCTCCACCCTCTCAGATGGCGGACCGGACGTGCTTTCACACTGCATCTCCTATTGCCTAGCACTGCCTCTGTCTTCCTTTCTGCTCTCAAATCTGAATAGCTCCACCCCCCAATCACACTGCGTCTGCTTCCACCTGATGGATGGCAGACATACACGTCTCTGTCTCTGTCTCCGTCTCTGTCTGGCATACATGACATGCAGCTAGCTCTTTGGCTGGCTGTCTCTGTAGCTGGCTGGCTGTCTCTGTGGCTGGCTGCCTAGCTGGCTAGCTTATTATTAGTACCTACCTACCTACCTATCTATCTATCTATCTATCTATCTATCTATCTATCTATCTATCTATCTATCTATCCTATCTATTCTATCTAATGTATCTAATCTATCTATCAAAGAACATGGAGGGTGAATTCTCCCAGCTGGAGCCGTAGGCAGGCAGCATCAGCAGGATACATCGGCCGGCCACCAGGAAATCAAATCCAAAGGAAACGGTTTAATAAACTGCACCTACCTTTCCACCTACCTGCTCGGTCGCTTGACCGGCTGCAACTGAGCTGCTTGTTGTGCTGGCAGCTGTGTATAGCAGCAAAGCCTTGATGACATCACGTCCCGCGATGACATCACCAGCACTGGCCCGGCAGCCAAGTTGTAAACAACTCTGCCAGTTGGTTGCCATGGCAACAGAGGCCAGCAAGTCTTGGACAAACAAACTTTTCGTAGCCACACTCGGGCTAATTTTTCGGGGTCGGTCCACCTGCGCACAACACACTCGAGGGATGTTTCTTGCAACACAGTAGTTTCAGGTGCAGCCGGCTTGTTTCCTTCTTCATTCTTTTGCTCTGTTTTTTGCAAACTCATTAGGGGGTGCACTGAACCTGGAGGCACTGCAATACCAGGTCAATGCCTGGAGAGGACAGAGCAAGCTCTTTTTCCATCTCCCTGTTCTAAAAATCCATTTAATATATGGTCCCCAGATAGGGGACGTATCAGATATTAAACTGATAAGAACAGATTTTTTTTTTTTAAGTTGACTATCCCCCTTAAGGGATAACAACACTTTTATTTAAAATAAATTCTTCTATTTACAGAAATTCAAGCAAAAAATAAAATTATTAATCTAATTTAAACATAACAAAAACAAATTAAATCCTATCCTATGCATTCAATCTTTCATACCTCCTTTATATGCAAAGTATGACAGTATCCGTATCATAGTAAGGGACTTTGAACCAGACTCTTCAATGCGCCTAATAACATTCCGGGGTACCTTATAGCTTTCAAAGAATCTATTCCCATACCTTTCCAAATGTAATGCTACTTTCTCATGTAAGCAAGAAAGAAAAAGATCTCTCTCCAAAACTTCTATCTCCTCCCAAATATCTTTAGACACTGTCCCATAATCTTTCTTCTCCTCTTCTGAAAGGGGTCTAACTATTTTCTTCTTCTCTATACTCCTTGGGCCTCGCTTTACAGAGAGGTCCATACTATCCTCCTGTTGGGAACTCCTAGTTTCCCCAGCTGCTTCCTGCCCTTTCTCCTTCTCCCTCCCCCGCTTTTTCTTAAGTGGACATACAGCATACAGGTGTTCTCCACTCCCACACAGGTGACAAAGCTTTTGTTGATTACATGACTCTGCAGAATGTCCTTCTGCCTGACATTTAGTACAAAGTAAAACAGTACAATGCTCCTTCAAGTGTCCATAATTTTTACATTTCCGACAAAAGTCCTCCATTCCAGAGAAGAACAAGTCCCCATTAACTGCTCCAATCTTGAAACGTCCTGGGGGTACACACAGCTTTCCATTCTCCAAGACTTTGAACTTCACAAGAAATCTTCTTTTCATTGTCCACAATCCGAACTGATTCAGGATTTTCCCCTTAGAAGTAATTTCCTCACAGTACTTTGCCAGGAAAACCGCAATTTCCTCTTCCTCCACATAGGGACTGTACATCCGGACGGTTATCAGTCTTTCTCTCCTCGGGTAATGAGAAATTATATCAATACCATTTAATACAGCATTTCCCTTACAACATTCAATCTTACCCATAAGAAAACTGTAATCTTCTTCTGAAGCCAACACCAGGTCGTATATACCACGCTTTGGGAACTCCAGTAAGGCCAAAATCTGACTCCTCTGCAAACTGAAGAGATTGAAGAAAACCTCCTCCACCAAGAAGACAAGGCCCCGCTCTTTCTTTCCAGGATCCTTTAATGCAAAACGACATCCATTTCTGATTTTCGCATAAGCCGGGACTTCTTCAGCTGAGGTTCCATCTGCATTCGTTGCTTCCATTTTTCAAAATATCGCCACCGCCAAACACCGTACAGGACCAAAGCACCTCCCTTGCGAACAAGTAGGTGAGATCACTTGGTCTTAGCCAAAAGGCCGAGAAGCGATGGCCACAACGGTTTCCCGAAAACTCCCCTTCTCGGACACCACGTCCTTCTTGTTAAGGCGAAGCCAGACATACATACCCTATTATGCGCTCCACCCTCTCAGATGGCGGACCGGACGTGCTTTCACACTGCATCTCCTATTGCCTAGCACTGCCTCTGTCTTCCTTTCTGCTCTCAAATCTGAATAGCTCCACCCCCCAATCACACTGCGTCTGCTTCCACCTGATGGATGGCAGACATACACGTCTCTGTCTCTGTCTCCGTCTCTGTCTGGCATACATGACATGCAGCTAGCTCTTTGGCTGGCTGTCTCTGTAGCTGGCTGGCTGTCTCTGTGGCTGGCTGCCTAGCTGGCTAGCTTATTATTAGTACCTACCTACCTACCTACCTACCTATCTATCTATCTATCTATCTATCTATCTATCTATCTATCTATCCTATCTATTCTATCTAATGTATCTAATCTATCTATCAAAGAACATGGAGGGTGAATTCTCCCAGCTGGAGCCGTAGGCAGGCAGCATCAGCAGGATACATCGGCCGGCCACCAGGAAATCAAATCCAAAGGAAACGGTTTAATAAACTGCACCTACCTTTCCACCTACCTGCTCGGTCGCTTGACCGGCTGCAACTGAGCTGCTTGTTGTGCTGGCAGCTGTGTATAGCAGCAAAGCCTTGATGACATCACGTCCCGCGATGACATCACCAGCACTGGCCCGGCAGCCAAGTTGTAAACAACTCTGCCAGTTGGTTGCCATGGCAACAGAGGCCAGCAAGTCTTGGACAAACAAACTTTTCGTAGCCACACTCGGGCTAATTTTTCGGGGTCGGTCCACCTGCGCACAACACACTCGAGGGATGTTTCTTGCAACACAGTAGTTTCAGGTGCAGCCGGCTTGTTTCCTTCTTCATTCTTTTGCTCTGTTTTTTGCAAACTCATTAGGGGGTGCACTGAACCTGGAGGCACTGCAATACCAGGTCAATGCCTGGAGAGGACAGAGCAAGCTCTTTTTCCATCTCCCTGTTCTAAAAATCCATTTAATATATGGTCCCCAGATAGGGGACGTATCAGATATTAAACTGATAAGAACAGATTTTTTTTTTTTTTTTTTTCACTCAGATTGGTTAAAAACGATATAAACAGAATAAACTGTCCATATTCTTTTCATTACCATCTCATCATCGTGGCCATATCCAAATATATATTTTTTTTTTTTCTTTCACAGTAAATCATAATGTAAACAGAAAAAGGAAAACAATCAAACTTTACAAGCCAACTTGAAACTAATCCAAAAGGAAAAAAAAAAACTAACTCAACACCTCATTCCTAATTTGTACGCAAAATAAGACAATATTTGCAACATAACCGTTGACGTAGTTCCTGTCTCCTGAACTCTCTTAGCCACCTTTGCTGGTATCTTATAAGTGTCAAAGAACCTTGGACCATAATTTTCCATATGTTCCAGAACTTTTGCGTGCAAAAAACTCAAAGGGACACGTCTTCTCTCTAGGGCTTCAATTTCGTCCCACATCTCTCTTGGGATCGTCTCAAAATCCTTTCTTTTTTCCTCTTCTAAAATAATTTTTGCTTTCTTTTCTGTCATCTTTTCTGTCATCTTTGGGCCTCTCTGGACCACTATCTCATCTGATCTCTCCTGCTTTTTTTCCTCATTTTGCTGGGGGCTTTTTTTTCCTCCAGTTGCACCGTCTGTCTCGTCTTCCTCCTTTTCCCTGCTCCTCTTCTTTTTTGTTGGACATGAAGCGTACAGATGCTCAGAGCTACCACACAAATGGCACTTTTTTACTTGATCACATGTATCAGGCCCATGTCCTTCCCTCTGGCATCTTCCGCACCATAGTACCGTACAAAAATCTTTCAGGTGACCATATTGTTTGCACTTGCGGCAAAACTCTTCCATCCCCGCATAAAATAAATCCCCATTAATAGGGCCAATCTTAAACCTCCCTGGTGGGACACACAGTTTACCGTCTTCCATTACCTTGAATTTTACTGCAAATCTCCTCTTCATGGTCCATAATCCATACTGATTTAGCACCTTCCCTTTTGGGGTGACCACTTCACAAAACCTGGACAGATAAGCGGCTACCTCTTCTTCCGTCACATAAGGGCTGTACATCCGGACTGTAACCAACCGATCTCTCCTCGGAAAATGGAATAACACATCAACTCCATCCAATATTACATGCCCTTTCACACTTTCCAGCTTACCCTCAAGAACACTGAAATCCTCCTCGGAACTCAGAACCAGGTCAAAGCAACCTCTCTTTGGAAACTCCAGCATGGCCAGCACCTGGTTCCTCTGGATCCCCAATAACTTGAACATGATTTCCTCCACGACGTAAGCAAGGCCCCGTACCTTCTTTTCGGGGTCTTTCAGGACGAACCGGACTCCATTCCGGATCCTAGCGTATGCCGGTACTTCTCCATCCAATGAACCGTCCTGATTCACAGCTTCCATTTCCTTCAACTCCAGCCAAGCTCCGTACAGAACACTCGCAGCACCTCCCCTGCAAAAGCAGGTAGGTGTGATCGCTTCCCGTTGCCTGGGGACTAAGCCGCCTGCCTATAGCAGCAAGGAGGTAAACCTCCAAGGCCGACAGGTCGGGTACCCCAGGCACCTTCTGACCAGATCTCCTGCAGATACTACACTTGATCTTAGCCAAAAGGCCGAGAAGCGATGGCCACAACGGTTTCCCGAAAACTCCCCTTCTCGGACACCACGTCCTTCTTGTTAAGGCGAAGCCAGACATACATACCCTATTATGCGCTCCACCCTCTCAGATGGCGGACCGGACGTGCTTTCACACTGCATCTCCTATTGCCTAGCACTGCCTCTGTCTTCCTTTCTGCTCTCAAATCTGAATAGCTCCACCCCCCAATCACACTGCGTCTGCTTCCACCTGATGGATGGCAGACATACACGTCTCTGTCTCTGTCTCCGTCTCTGTCTGGCATACATGACATGCAGCTAGCTCTTTGGCTGGCTGTCTCTGTAGCTGGCTGGCTGTCTCTGTGGCTGGCTGCCTAGCTGGCTAGCTTATTATTAGTACCTACCTACCTACCTACCTACCTATCTATCTATCTATCTATCTATCTATCTATCTATCTATCTATCCTATCTATTCTATCTAATGTATCTAATCTATCTATCAAAGAACATGGAGGGTGAATTCTCCCAGCTGGAGCCGTAGGCAGGCAGCATCAGCAGGATACATCGGCCGGCCACCAGGAAATCAAATCCAAAGGAAACGGTTTAATAAACTGCACCTACCTTTCCACCTACCTGCTCGGTCGCTTGACCGGCTGCAACTGAGCTGCTTGTTGTGCTGGCAGCTGTGTATAGCAGCAAAGCCTTGATGACATCACGTCCCGCGATGACATCACCAGCACTGGCCCGGCAGCCAAGTTGTAAACAACTCTGCCAGTTGGTTGCCATGGCAACAGAGGCCAGCAAGTCTTGGACAAACAAACTTTTCGTAGCCACACTCGGGCTAATTTTTCGGGGTCGGTCCACCTGCGCACAACACACTCGAGGGATGTTTCTTGCAACACAGTAGTTTCAGGTGCAGCCGGCTTGTTTCCTTCTTCATTCTTTTGCTCTGTTTTTTGCAAACTCATTAGGGGGTGCACTGAACCTGGAGGCACTGCAATACCAGGTCAATGCCTGGAGAGGACAGAGCAAGCTCTTTTTCCATCTCCCTGTTCTAAAAATCCATTTAATATATGGTCCCCAGATAGGGGACGTATCAGATATTAAACTGATAAGAACAGATACTACACTTGATCTTAGCCAAAAGGCCGAGAAGCGATGGCCACAACGGTTTCCCGAAAACTCCCCTTCTCGGACACCACGTCCTTCTTGTTAAGGCGAAGCCAGACATACATACCCTATTATGCGCTCCACCCTCTCAGATGGCGGACCGGACGTGCTTTCACACTGCATCTCCTATTGCCTAGCACTGCCTCTGTCTTCCTTTCTGCTCTCAAATCTGAATAGCTCCACCCCCCAATCACACTGCGTCTGCTTCCACCTGATGGATGGCAGACATACACGTCTCTGTCTCTGTCTCCGTCTCTGTCTGGCATACATGACATGCAGCTAGCTCTTTGGCTGGCTGTCTCTGTAGCTGGCTGGCTGTCTCTGTGGCTGGCTGCCTAGCTGGCTAGCTTATTATTAGTACCTACCTACCTACCTACCTACCTACCTACCTATCTATCTATCTATCTATCTATCTATCTATCTATCCTATCTATTCTATCTAATGTATCTAATCTATCTATCAAAGAACATGGAGGGTGAATTCTCCCAGCTGGAGCCGTAGGCAGGCAGCATCAGCAGGATACATCGGCCGGCCACCAGGAAATCAAATCCAAAGGAAACGGTTTAATAAACTGCACCTACCTTTCCACCTACCTGCTCGGTCGCTTGACCGGCTGCAACTGAGCTGCTTGTTGTGCTGGCAGCTGTGTATAGCAGCAAAGCCTTGATGACATCACGTCCCGCGATGACATCACCAGCACTGGCCCGGCAGCCAAGTTGTAAACAACTCTGCCAGTTGGTTGCCATGGCAACAGAGGCCAGCAAGTCTTGGACAAACAAACTTTTCGTAGCCACACTCGGGCTAATTTTTCGGGGTCGGTCCACCTGCGCACAACACACTCGAGGGATGTTTCTTGCAACACAGTAGTTTCAGGTGCAGCCGGCTTGTTTCCTTCTTCATTCTTTTGCTCTGTTTTTTGCAAACTCATTAGGGGGTGCACTGAACCTGGAGGCACTGCAATACCAGGTCAATGCCTGGAGAGGACAGAGCAAGCTCTTTTTCCATCTCCCTGTTCTAAAAATCCATTTAATATATGGTCCCCAGATAGGGGACGTATCAGATATTAAACTGATAAGAACAGATTTTTTTTTTTTTTTTTTTTTTTTTTTTTTTTTTTTTTTAAGTTGGCTATCCCATTTGGGATATCAACACTTTTATTTAAAAAGATATTTTATACAAATTAAAATCAATCAAAAATTCATCATCTCATAAAATCATTACAGTAGGATATGATGGCATTACATTATGTTCCAATCTTCAATACACCATTTGTTGGAAATAATCACATTTCTTTTTTTATCCAATAAATAGTATAAAAACATTTCGCTAAAACATAACCCTAAAACGTCATCCACAGTTAAAACATCATGTTTAAAAACAAGAATATTTCTGGCCTTCCAGAGCGCTAATTTTGCACAGTTTATAGTCTTCCATGCCAAAATATGTTGGTCCTTTGTGGGACATTCCAGCTCGCCGTATAAAATAGTCCCGTAATTTAAAAATTTGAGACCCGCCAGCTTCTGCACCAAGGGGAATATTTTTTTCCAAAGTTCTTTTGCGAAAGGGCAAGTCCATAAAAAATGCATAATGGTTTCGTCTTCCTGGCAGGCCTCCCTTGGGCAGGCGGCAGATCTCACAAGTCCTCGGCGATACTGAAATGCCCGGCATGGAAGACATTGATGAACGCAGCTCCAGGCCAGATCCTTCTGTGAATTAAAAAGGTACGAAATGTTAATCATTCTCCATATTTTTTTACATTTTTCTTCATTAAAATTTTGGACTGGACAAATAAAACCACTGTTTTTAATATCTAAAAGTACTTTTTTGCTGTTTTTAAAAGTGTCCAACTCTTTCCCTTTAAAACCAAACTGAGTCACTATCTTTTCTAAAATCTTGTAGCTACGGGGTAAATTAAAAGCATATGGGTTGGATAAAATTGTTTTAAACCATCCGTTCTTACGCATAAAATACCCAGTATTGTAGCGGATAAAATATGACCAGTCATGGGTTTTTAAAAGGCCATTTAAAACAAAACAAAAGTACTTGATTAAAAGGAACATGCTAAAATCAGGGAAGTCTTTACCTCCTTTCACCTTTGGCTTAAAAACACTCTCTCTTTTGAGTTTTTCCATTTTGGAACTCCAAAAGAAGGTGAAACAGGCCTTGGTGATTTTTTTAAGTAAAACATCTGGGGGGGGGAAGACTAAGCTTAAATATAATAAAATGGGCAGTAAAACCATTTTTATTATTAAAACTTTCCCCTCCATCGTTAAAACTCTCATGTTCCACATACATATTTTCTGGTTAATCTTTTGAGCCACCATATCCCAACTGTGTTTGCCATCGTTTGACTCATTGAAAGAGACTCCCAAAATGTTGACTGAATCAGTCACAGGTACCGGGATATCCTTTAAAACCATGCCTCCGATATTTAAAATGCTACTTTTACTAAAATTAACTTTAAAACCAGAAGCACAGCAATAAAATTGGATCTGTTTAAAAGTTTTCTGGAGTGCCAGGGTGTCCCTACAAAGCACCGTCACGTCATCCATGTACCCCACTACCTTAGCCTCATTGCCTCCTCCACCAGGGAGGGGCACACCACGAATCTGTTTGTCTCTTCGAATTGCGCATAAAAGAGGCTCCAAAGCACAGATAAAAAGTAGTGGGGACAAGGGACACCCCTGCTTAACTCCAGAACTTAAAAGGACATCTTTTGTCTTAAAACCATTAATAATTATTTTACTTGTACAGTTTTCGTAAAAGGCTTTTAAAGACAATAAAAATCCTTCCGGTATACCCATTGCTGTTAAAACTTTAAACAAATAAAAGTGCGAAACACGGTCAAACGCTTTTTCGAAATCTATAGATAAAACTGCTAAAACTCCACTTCTCGATTTCGTATCTTCTATGACATCTTTAATTAAATTAAGATTCTCCCAAATACTGCGTCCAGGGACCCCGCACACCTGGTTGGGAAATATTATTTTTCCTATAATGTCCTTAAGTCTATTTGCACATATTTTTGCCATAACTTTGTAATCGCAGTTAAGTAGTGTGATAGGTCTCCAATTTTTTATTTCACTTTTGTCTCCTTTTTTAAAAAGGAGGGAGACCTCTCCTTTCCTCCATGATTGGGGCAATTTTTTAGACTTAAAAACTTCTTTAAAAAGACAGAATAAATCATCTTTTAAAATGTCATAAAAGGTTTTATAAAACTCAATGGGTATACCATCAGGGCCCGGTACCTTTCCAGATTTAAAACTCTTGATAGTGTCTAAAACTTCCTGTTCCGCCAGCTCCCGTAAAAGAAATTGCTGTGAAACAGGATCTAAAACATTTGTGATCTCTTTCAATGAGTCTTCCATAAAATTAAAATCAATACATTTAGGGCTAAAAAGATCCGCATAAAAATTATGAACAGTTTTTAAAACCCCCTGCACATCGCTTTCTCCTTCCATAATTTGTATCTTCTTCTGGTTGATTTTTTTAAAGAAATATCTCGAGCACGTCTCATCTTCTTCTATATGCTTTATTTTGGAGCGGAAAATAATCTCTTTCCCTCTTTGTTCCAGTGTCCGAGATATTTCTTTTTTAACTATTAAAAGGTCTTCTTGTACTTCAATTCCGTGTTTTTTTAGCTTGTGCAGGGTCTGTAGGCGTATATTTAAGTTATTATAAAAATCCCTTTTTTCTTGAGCCTTCTTAATACTTAGTTGGATAAAAAAATCTTTAATCTTCTTTTTCATTTTCTCCCACCAACTGCTGATGGGAGTTTTGGGGTCTTTTATACGCCTACATTTATTATAAAAACTGGTAAAATCTGTTAAAACTTGCGGATCTTCTAAAAGGGAAATGTTCATTTTCCAGGTCTTTTTACCATTTTTCCTGACACCGTCAGCTTTAATTAAAAATGATAATAACTTATGGTCTGAAAAAACATTAGTTAAAAGTTCGCAATTAAAAGGGGTCACTGATTCAGAGCAAAAAATAAAATCAATCCTGGAGCTACTCGATGCATTACTCCAGGTCATGCCGGCTTCCGTTGTAGTGTTGTTATTACACTCTTTATATACATCTTTTAATTTAAAATCAGAGACAACATTTTTTAACATGGAAGATGTCTTATCATAATTTATACTTGCGGAACTGGAAAGCCGGCTTTCTCCTTTTAAAACACAGTTAAAATCCCCTGCAAGAATAAAAGGATCAGACGTGTTAGTAAAAAGGGGTAAAATTTCCAGCATTTTTGCGCGTTCATTTTTATCAGGTGACCCATAAAAGTTTAAAAATTGCCACTTAAAACCATTAATAAAAGCTTTGACCAATAAAATCCGACCTGGTAAAATCTCATTAAAAGATTCAATAAAAACATTTCCCTTAAAAAGAATGGCGACCCCTGCTGATTTTGATTCGTTTGCCCCAGACCAAACGGATGGCCCATGCTTCCAGTCCTTTTCATATTTTTTATAGCATGGGCCATGTGGTATGCCACACTCCTGCAGGAAGAATACTGATGCAGTAAAATAAGATAAAAAATTAAAAAGGGCCGCTCTTCTGTTTTTTGTTTTGACGCCCCTCACATTGAGGGAGATGCCTTTGATTTCAGACATGGTTATTTTTGGGAAAAATTAGCAAGTTCTTCTTAAAACGGACTTGCGGGACCAGACAGACTCCCCTCCTCAGACTCCACTGTGCACAACGATGAGGCTGGAGAGGAACTACCTTCACTCAGATTTCCCCCAAGCAGGCGGCTATCGTAAATGGGGAGACCGGCTTGCGCCACACAGACTCCCCCGTAAAATGTTGACCTATAGGGATCTTCATCTGGTGGCGCTCCACCTGGCGGTGGCCCATCCGGAGGCTCCCCTTCTGGTTTTGGCACCACCCCAGACTCTACCGATGAGTCTACCCGGGGTGGTGGTTGTTCGCTTACTGGGGTTTCAGGCACTGCCGGGGTAGCAACCTTTGAACCCCTCCTCTGGCTAGAGGAGTGGTAGGCTTTTTGAGGGGCTTCAAGAGGTTTCCCCACCTCAGTGGGTACTTCCCTCGACCCCTCTCCAGCTACCCCAGCAACAGACTTCGAGCCCTCATTGCCCTTTAGCCTTTTCCCCTTAGGAGCCTCCGGTTTCTCTTGTGCGCCAGTCTCCCCGAGAGCCAAATCGGGGTCAACCGATTTCCCATCATCCCCAGTTTCCTGGGGGGGTACTTTCGTCCCCCTATTGGCTCTCTTTTTACCTTTTCTAGCCTGCTTTCCAGCCGCCTCCCGGGGTACCTCCGAGGTGTCCATCTCGTCTCTGCTCTCCGGTTCCTCTCCTCGGGGGTCCGTCTGGTCCATTTCAGCTTCCTCTTCAGATTCTTCTTCATCTCCCTCTTTTTCTTCTTTTTCTTCTTCAGCTGCTTGTGGGGGCGTCACTACTTGCTCCTTTTGACCCTTGCTCCATGGATTTTTCCTGTGAGGACAAGAGGAAAATAAATGACCCACTCTCTGACATGTTCTGCATCTCTTGCCCATTTCGCATTCCTCTTTGGAGTGGTTTTCGCTACCGCAATAATCACATTGGGCTGAACAGTCGTCTTTTGTGTGCCCATAGGTTTTACATCTCCTGCAGAAAGCTGGCATACCACTAAAAAAGAGGTCGCCATTCGTGTTCCCAATTTTAAAACGGGCAGGTGGAAGCCTCACTCCCCCTGGGAAGCTGGGGTCAGCTATACATTTCACGAGGAATTTCCACTTGGAGGTCCAAACATCAAATTCGTTCATTATTTTCCCCACCAGTTTCACGTGACTGAAAAAGCCTGCCAGGAAGGGACCAATAGCCTCATATGAAACATACGGTGAGTACATCTTAATCACCACGAATTTGTGTTCTTCGAAAACATGTTCCACAAAGCCGACTCCCTTCATCTTTGGGTCATCACAGGACCTCCCCAAACGAGTCAGGCAATCCTGGAGGACGCCTTTCTGACAGAATGTAACTTCGTAAATACCTCGCTTTGGGTAGTCCTGGATCGCCAATATTTCGGCTTTGCGAACTCCTCCAATTCCGCAGAGAATGTCCTGGATGACATGTCTCAATCCTCTTTGGTCTTTTCCACCTGCCTCATAAAAAATACGCATCGTATTTTTTATCCTGGCATATGCCGGGATAGAGCGTGGATGCCCGACCGGGTCGGGATCCGTCTCAGCCGTGCCCGCCTCCTGCATGTTGTCGCTGCAAACCAATTCACTGAGACTGGGTCCCAAATGAATAGGTGGACGTATTCTCCTCCTGGGGACTAAGCCTTCCCCCTAATAGCAGCAAGGGTTCAGATCCCACTACAAGAGCGGGACCCTCCCCCAAGGCCAAGGTTCAGGGTACCCCAGGAAGATCCTACGTCCGGAAGGAACGCACCAAAGAAGCCTATTCGACGCAACAATTGCCAAACTGAGACCGGGTGATCTCAGTGGCTGGGGGGATCGCAACTCGTTACCCTGGGACTAAGCCCTCTCCCCAATAGCTACAAGCAGGTTTAGCCCACCGAAGTAGGCGATCCCGCAAGGCCGAGGAGAGGGGTACCCGAGTACCTCTTGACTTCGACACAAGTGCAGCAACAGATTTTTTTTTTTGAGTTGGCTATCCCTTTTGGGATATCAACATTTTTATTAAAATTATTTCATACAATTAAAAACAATCAAAGTTTCTTCACATCATAAAATCATTACAGTGGGATATGATGGCATTACATTTTGTTCCAGTCCTCTATACACCATTTGTTGGAAGTATTTACCTTTCTTTTTTTATCCAATAAATAGTATAAAAACATTTCGCTAAAACATAAACCTAAAACGTCATCCACAGTTAAAACATCGTGCTTAAAAACAAGAATGTTTCTGGCCTTCCAGAGCGCTAATTTTGCACAGTTTATAGTCTTCCATGCCAAAATCTGTTGGACTTTTGTAGGACACTCCAGCTCGCCGTATAAAATAGTCCCATAACGTAAAAACCTGAGACCCGCCAGCTTCTGCACCAAGGGGAATATTTTTTTCCAAAGTTCTTTTGCAAATGGACAAGTCCATAAAAAATGCATGATAGTTTCGTCCTCCTGGCAGGCCTCCCTTGGGCAGGCGGCAGATCTCACAAGTCCTCGGCGATACTGGAATGCCCGGCATGGAAGACATTGATGAACGCAGCTCCAGGCCAGATCTTTCTGTGGGTTAAAAAGATACGAAATATTAGTCATTCTCCATATTTTCTTGCATTTTTCTTCATTAAAATTCTGGACTGGACAAATAAAACCACTGTTCTTTATATCTAAAAGTATTTTCTTGCTATTTTTAAAATCATTTAGTTCTTTCCCTTTAAAACCAAACTGCGTCACTATTTTTTCTAAAATCTCATAGCTACCGGGTAAGTTAAAAGCATAAGGGTTGGATAAAACTATTTTAAACCATCCGTTTTTACGCATAAAATACCCAGTGTTGTAGCGAATAAAATAGGACCAATCGTGGGTTTTTAAAAGGTTATTTAAAACAAAGCAAAAATACTTGATTAAAAGGAACATGCTAAAATCAGGGAAGTCTTTGCCCCCTTTCATCTTTGGCTTAAAAACGCTCTCTCTTTTAAGTTTCTCCATTTTAGAGCTCCAAAAGAAGTTAAAACAAGCTTTGGTGATTTTTTTTAATATAGCTTCTGGGGGCGGGAAAACTAGGCTTAAATACAATAAAATGGGCAGTAAAACCATCTTTATTATTAAAACTTTCCCTTCCATGGTTAAAACTCTCATGTTCCACATACATATTTTCTGGTTAATTTTTTGCGCCACCATATCCCAACTGTGCTTACCATCGTTTGACTCATTGAAAGAGACTCCCAAAATGTTGACTGATTCAGTCACAGGTACCGGGATGTCCTTTAAAACCATGCCTCCAATATTTAAAATACTACTTTTGTTAAAATTAACTTTAAAACCAGAGGCACAGCAATAAAATTGAATCTGTTTAAAAGTTTTCTGGAGTGCAAGGGTGTCCCTGCAAAGCACCGTCACATCATCCATGTACCCCACTACCTTTGCCTCGGTGCCTCCTCCACCAGGGAGGGGCACCCCACGGATCTGCTTGTCCTTCCGAATTGCACACAGAAGAGGCTCTAATGCACAAATAAAAAGTAGTGGGGACAAGGGACACCCCTGTTTAACTCCAGAACTTAAAAGGACGTCTTTTGTCTTAAAACCATTAATAATTATTTTGCTAGAGCAATTCTCGTAAAAGGCTTTTAAAGACAATAAAAAACCTTCCGGTATACCCATTGCTGTTAAAACTTTAAACAGATAAAAGTGTGAGACACGATCAAAAGCTTTTTCAAAATCAATAGATAAAACCGCTAAAATCCCTCTTCTTGATTTTGTATCCTCTATGGCATCTTTTATAAGGTTAAGATTCTCCCAGATGCTGCGACCAGGCACCCCACATACCTGGTTGGGAGACACTATCTTATCTATTATGCTTTTAAGTCTATTTGCGCAAATTTTTGCCATAATCTTGTAGTCACAATTTAATAATGTAATAGGTCTCCAATTTTTTATTTCAGTTTTATCTCCTTTTTTAAAAAGGAGGGAGACCTCTCCTTTCCTCCATGATGCTGGCAATATTTTGGACTTAAAAACTTCTTTAAAAAGACAGAACAAATCATCTTTTAAAATGTCATAAAAGGTGCTATAAAACTCAATGGGTATACCATCAGGGCCCGGTACCTTTCCAGATTTAAAACTCTTAACGGTGTCTAAAACTTCCTGTTCCGCCAGCTCCTGTAAGAGAAAAAGCTGTGAAACAGGATCTAAAACATTTGCGATCTCTTTCAATGAGTCTTCCATGAAATTAAAATCAACACTTTTAGTGTTAAAAAGATCCGCATAAAATTTATAAACAACATTTAAAATCCCCTGCACATCGTTCTCTCCTTCCATATTTTCAATCTGCGTCTTTTTCTGGGTTACTTTTTTAAAGAAATATCTCGAGCAAGTTTCGTCCTCTTCTATGTGCTTAATTTTTGAGCGAAAAATAATTTCTTTTCCTTTCTGCTCCAATGCCCGAGATATTTCTTTTTTGACTGTTAAAATTTCTTCTTGTACTTCTATCCCATATTTTTTAAACTTGTGCAGGGTCTGTAGGCGTATGTTTAAAATATTGTAAAAATCCCTCTTTTCCTGTGCTTTTTTAATACTTAATTTAATAAAAAAATCTTTAATTTTCTTTTTCATTTTCTCCCACCAACCGCTGATGGGAGCCTTGGGGTTTCTCATACGCCTACATTTGTTGTAAAAATTGGTAAAATCAGTTAAAACTTGCGGATCTTCTAAAAGGGAAATGTTCATTCTCCAGGTCTTTTTTCCGGCTTTTCTGACACCGTCGGCTTTAACTAAAAAAGATAATAATTTATGGTCTGAAAAAATATTGGTTAAAAGTTCACAATTAAAAGGGGTCACTGATTCTGAGCAAAAGATAAAATCAATCCTGGAGCTGCATGATGCATTGCTCCAGGTCATACCGGCTTCTGTCGCAGCATTGCTATTGCTCTCTTTATAGACGTCTTTAAGCTTAAAATCGGAAATAACGTTCTTTAAAATGGAGGATGTTTTGTCATAATTTCGACTTGTGGAGTTGGAAAGCCGGCGTTCTCCTCTTAAAACACAATTAAAATCCCCTGCAAGAATAAAAGGATCAGTCGTGTTAATAAAAAGGGGTAAAATCTCCAACATATTTGCTCGTTCGTTTTTATCAGGTGACCCATAAAAGTTTAAAAATTGCCACTTAAAACCATTAATAAAAGCCTTGACCAATAAAATCCGACCTGGTAAAATCTCATTAAAAGATTCAATTAAAACATTTCCCTTAAAAAGAATGGCGACCCCTGCTGATTTTGAGTCGTTTGTCCCAGACCAAACGGATGGCCCATGCTTCCAGTCTTTCTCATATTTCTCATAGCATGGGCCATGTGGTATGCCACACTCCTGCAGGAAAAATACTGATGCCGTAAAATAGGATAAAAAATTAAAAAGGGCAGCTCTTCTATTTTTTGTCTTGGCGCCCCTCACATTGAGGGAGATTCCTTTTATTTCCGACATTGTAAAATAAGAAAAATTATTGTCGATTAAAAAGGACTTGCGGGACCAGACAGACCCCCTTCCTCAGATTCAACTGTGCACATAGAGGATGCTGGAGAGGAACTTCCATCACTCAATATTTCCCCGAGCGGGCGGCAATCATACTTGGGGAGACCGGTGTGCGCCGCACGGACTCCCTCATATATTATTTGCCCATTGAGATCTTCATCTGATTGCGGCGCTTCACCTGGTGGTGGCTTATCCGGAGGCTCCCCCTCCGGCTGGGCCGCCCCCCCCGACTCCGCTGATGAGTCTTCTCGGGGTGGCGGCTGTCTACTTACCGGGGTTTCGGATACCACCGGGGTAGCAACCTTTGAACCTCTCCTCTGGCGAGAGGAGTGGTAGGCTTCTTGAGGGGCGTCAAGAGGTTTCCCCACTTGCGTGGGTACTTCCCTCGGCCCCTCTCCTGCTACCCCGGTTACAAATGCTGAGTTCCCGTCGCCCCTCAGCCTTTTCCCTTTAGGAGCCTCCGGTTTTTCCTGTACACCAGTCTCCCCGAGAGCCAGATCGGGGTCTTCCGATTTCCCAACTTCCCCAGTTTCCTGGGGGGGTACTTTCGTCGCCCTACTGGCTCTCTTTTTACCTTTGCGTGTTTGTTTCCCAGCCGCCGCTCGGGGTGCCTCCGAGGTATCCATCTCATTTTTGCCTTCTGGTTCCTCTCCTTGGGGGCCCGTCTGGTCCATTCCGTCTTCTTCCTCAGAATCTTCCTCCTCTCCCTCTTTTTCTTCTTCTTTTTGCGTTTCAGCTGGTTGTGGGGGCGCCTCAGCTTGTTCTTTTTGGCCCTTGGTCCAAGGATTTTTTCTGTGGGGACAAAAAGCATATAAGTGTCCCACTCTCTGACAGGTTCTACATCTTTTCCCTGCCTCACACTCTTCTTTTGAGTGATTCTCACTCCCACAGTAATCACACTGGGCGGTACAAGTTTCTTTTGTGTGACCGTAGCTTTTGCATCTCCTGCAGTAAGCTGGCATACCACTAAAAAAGAGGTCGCCATTCGTATTCCCAATTTTAAAACGGGCAGGTGGAAGCCTCACTCCCCCTGGGAAGTTGGGGTCAGCTACACACTTGACAAGGAATTTCCATTTGGAGGTCCAAACATCAAATTCATTCATAATCTTCCCCACCAGTTTCACGTGACTAAAAAAGCCTGCCAGGAAAGGACCGATAACTTCATAGGAAACATGTGGTGAGTACATCTTAATCACAATGAATTTGTGTTCTTCGAAAACGTGCTCCGCAAAACCTACTCCTTCCATTCTGGCATCACCACAGGATCTCCTCAAACGGGTCAGGCAATCCTGGAGGACGCCTTTCTCCAAAAATGTAACCTCATAAATACCACGTTTGGGATAATCCTGGATCGCCATGATTTCAGTCTTGCGGACTCCTCCAATGTCAAAAAGGACGTCTTGGATGACATGCCTTAGTCCTCGTGGATCTTTTCCACCTGCCTCATAAAAAATTCGCACAGTGTTCTTTATCCTGGCGTACGCCGGGATAGAGTATGAACTCCCGACTGGATCGGGATCCATATCTGCCGCGCCCTCCTCCTGCATGATGTTTTCCGCCAAGCCAATCTATTGAGACTAGGTCCCAAATAGAAAGGCGGACGTATTCCCTCCCTGGGGACTAAGCCTTCCCCCTAATAGCAGCAAGGGTCCGAATTCCACTACAAGAGTGGAACCCTCGCCCAAGGCCAAGGGTCAGGGTACCCCAGGAAGTTCCTACGCCAGAAGGTAACGCACCAGTCAACGCACCAACGCACCAAGGTGCCCACTAAGACCGGGTGGTCTCAGGGGCTGGGGGATCGCAGCTCGTTACCCTGGGACTAAGCCCTCTCCCCAATAGCTACATGCGGGTTTAGCCCACCGAAGTAGGCGATCCCACAAGGCCGAGGAGAGGGGTACCCGAGTACCTTCCGACTTCGACACAAGTGCAGCAACAGATACTACACTTGATCTTAGCCAAAAGGCCGAGAAGCGATGGCCACAACGGTTTCCCGAAAACTCCCCTTCTCGGACACCACGTCCTTCTTGTTAAGGCGAAGCCAGACATACATACCCTATTATGCGCTCCACCCTCTCAGATGGCGGACCGGACGTGCTTTCACACTGCATCTCCTATTGCCTAGCACTGCCTCTGTCTTCCTTTCTGCTCTCAAATCTGAATAGCTCCACCCCCCAATCACACTGCGTCTGCTTCCACCTGATGGATGGCAGACATACACGTCTCTGTCTCTGTCTCCGTCTCTGTCTGGCATACATGACATGCAGCTAGCTCTTTGGCTGGCTGTCTCTGTAGCTGGCTGGCTGTCTCTGTGGCTGGCTGCCTAGCTGGCTAGCTTATTATTAGTACCTACCTACCTACCTACCTACCTATCTATCTATCTATCTATCTATCTATCTATCTATCCTATCTATTCTATCTAATGTATCTAATCTATCTATCAAAGAACATGGAGGGTGAATTCTCCCAGCTGGAGCCGTAGGCAGGCAGCATCAGCAGGATACATCGGCCACCAGGAAATCAAATCCAAAGGAAACGGTTTAATAAACTGCACCTACCTTTCCACCTACCTGCTCGGTCGCTTGACCGGCTGCAACTGAGCTGCTTGTTGTGCTGGCAGCTGTGTATAGCAGCAAAGCCTTGATGACATCACGTCCCGCGATGACATCACCAGCACTGGCCCGGCAGCCAAGTTGTAAACAACTCTGCCAGTTGGTTGCCATGGCAACAGAGGCCAGCAAGTCTTGGACAAACAAACTTTTCGTAGCCACACTCGGGCTAATTTTTCGGGGTCGGTCCACCTGCGCACAACACACTCGAGGGATGTTTCTTGCAACACAGTAGTTTCAGGTGCAGCCGGCTTGTTTCCTTCTTCATTCTTTTGCTCTGTTTTTTGCAAACTCATTAGGGGGTGCACTGAACCTGGAGGCACTGCAATACCAGGTCAATGCCTGGAGAGGACAGAGCAAGCTCTTTTTCCATCTCCCTGTTCTAAAAATCCATTTAATATATGGTCCCCAGATAGGGGACGTATCAGATATTAAACTGATAAGAACAGATTTTTTTTGATTGAAAATATCTTTATTACAATCAGTCGTCGTCAGGCATACATAAACTGTGACGCAGCACAGTTCAATAAATAAGACACTACATACTCAGCACCATGGTACAACATACAGCACAGGCTCCCTACGCTATACATCATACCACCCGCTACACTAGCATTCCCGCATACCTTAACAATCCTAAAACAACAAACAATAAAGCAATACAGACAAGTGATGGGGTAAGGGGGGTGGGAAAGAGGGGGGTAGGGAAGGGAAATCACAGGCCCGAAGCTTTATTGAAAGACAACACAACACAAGGGGAGAGGGGGAAGGAGAGGGGTATCAATCCTCTTCTTCCTGGTCCGATCTGTCCATGATGGAATAGTCTCTGAGCAGGCTGTGAACCAGCCTGCGGCAGTCCAGAAAGGACATCCTCTCCTTCTTCAGAATGAGGCGGTTCCTGGCAAGCCATATAGCGTCCTTAAAACAGTTCATAAGGCGCCAGGCCTCCCGGGTTGCCTCATCGCCGAGATTCCCAGGGAACAGGCCGTACAGCACCGCGCAGTGCGTTAGCCTGTTCCTGGGCACACAGTCACTGAGTTCAAGTTCCAGGGCGTCCAACAGGCCCTGAGCAAACGGACACTGCCAAAAGAGGTGCAAAGATGTTTCCTCCACGAAGGGGCACCGGGGGCAGTACCGCGTTTTGCACAGGTTGCGGGCATACATGAATGACCTCAAAGGCAGTCCCCCCTGAATGGCCATCCAAGACAAGTCCTTGTGCCCGTTGGTCAACTTCGCCGAAGCCACATTAGTCCATACAGTCTCTGCGGTGGCCGCAGTGAGCCCTGGAACGAGCTCCATAGAGTCCTGTGCTCTGATGAGCTTGTGGACAGTTTTTGGCTTCCACAAGTCGGGCTTGAGTCCCTCCAGTTGGTGTTCCCTCACAAACTTGACGACGCCCCCGTAGAACCAGGGAGTGTGCCAGTTGTAAGGGATGGAGCTGTCCCACTTGTCCCAGCTCAGACCCCTCCAGAGGGGGAGGAGGAACAGGCGAGACATGGACCTGCCCGCAGAGCCATTTTTCTGTTGCAGAGTCCTCCGCACACAGTCACATACAAAGGCTGCCCGCAGCAAGGTAGGGATATCCGGAACACCTTTTCCGCCCTTGCGGGGTTCCTTGTACATCACGGAGCGCTTCACTCTGTCCATTTTGGAGCCCCAGATGAAACAAAACACGGTCCTGGTGATGGCCCTGCAGACGGTGACATGGGGGGGCCAGGCCTGTGCGGTGTACTGGAGCACAGGCAGAACTTCGTTCCTCAGGACCAATGCTTTGCCCTCAATGGTGAGGTGTCTGAGGCTCCACAGCCCGATCTTCGTATTGACCTTAGCCAATCGCTCTTCCCAGGACTTGAGGGCCGCGCCTTCCTTTCCGAACCAGACTCCAAGGATCTTGATGAAGTCCGGTTTGATGGTAAACGGGAAGGGGGCGGAGGAAGCCAGGTGCCACTCCCCGAAGAGCATAGCCTCCGACTTCCCGCAGTTGACCTTTGCCCCTGAAGCCTTTCCGAACTTCTCGCAGGTCTGGACGAGTGCGGTCACCGAACGCTGGTCAGCGCAGAAGACGGTCACGTCGTCCATGTACAGCGAGCACTTGACCTCGTGTCGATCGGGTCCGGGTACGGTGATCCCTCTGATCTCTCCGTTCTGCCGTATAGCCTCCGCGAAGGATTCTATAACACAAACAAAAAGGAGAGGTGAGAGAGGGCAGCCTTGTCTGACCCCAGAAAGAACCGGAAAGGGGTCAGTCTTCCAGCCGTTCACCAGTACCCTGCTGAAAATATCAAAATACATCACGTTAACAAAACGACAAAACATATCACCAAGTCCTAACCTACGCAGTGCCCTGCCCATGAACTCGTGAGAGACCCGGTCGAAAGCCTTCTCCTGATCGAGGCTGACCAGGGCCGCGTGTGCACGGCGGCTTTGGATGTAATGGACCGTGTCCCTCACTAGGGCGAGGCTGTCTGCGATCCTGCGGCCGGGAATGCCACAGGTCTGGTCCAGATGGACGACCTGACCGATGACCTTCTTCAGCCGGTTGGCCAGCACCTTGGCGAGGATCTTGTAGTCCACGTTCAAGAGAGAGATGGGACGCCAATTTTTCAAGTCACATCTCTCCCCCTTCCGCTTATACAGGATCGTGATCGTACCCTCCCTCAACGACGGAGGCATTCTGCCCTCCACCACCATCTCCTCGTACAGCTCCAACAGGTCCGGGCAAATGAGATCCCCCAGCGCTACATAGAGCTCCGCTGGGAGACCATCACTGCCCGGGGTCCTGCCAGGCCTAAAGGATTTAGCGGCAGAGAGCAGCTCCCCCACCGTCAAGGGGGCGTCCATGGCCGACACACCTGCGGGATCAACAACGTTAGTGATACCTGACAGGAACTCGTCGGCCACTTCGGAGTCGGTGGTCTTCGGGGCGTAGAGGCTGCGGTAGAAGCTAGTGACAACCCCCATCACGTCCTCTTTGCCCTTCCGCAAACTTCCGGTCTCATCCCGCAGCTCAGTCAGGGGCGTGTGGCCGGCGTGGAGTTTCCTGAAAAAGAACGAGTTACATTTCTCACCCTTCTCCAGGTTCTCCACCTTGGAACGGAAGACGATTCGCTTGGATTCCTCCTCAAAGTGCCTTTGCAAGCTCTTTTTGGTCTCCTCCAGCTCCTCCTTCACGTCCCAGCCGCACCGGAGAAGGTCTTGCAGTGACCGCAGCTCGCGCTGCAGCCTCCTGAAGTCCCTCTTTCTTCCGCACGCCTGTTGACGACTCTTGGCCTGAAAGAAACTGCGAAATTGAACCTTAACAAATTCCCACCAATCACTAACACGCTCAAACATACATTTATCGTTGCGCCATACGATGTAGGCCTCTCTAAGCTCCTCCAGAACCTCCTCCTGAGCCAGTAGAGCACAATTCAGCTTCCAAGAGCCTGGGCCAGATGGGAAACCATGGCCCAGAACCCCTTGAAACAGAATGGCCCTGTGGTCAGAGAAGAAGCAGGGAACCATAGAGTGCCTAGTCTGCCTGACTGCTCGAGAGGCAAACACAAAGTCAATCCGAGAACGGAGCGAGCCATCGGGGCGGCTCCATGTATAATTAACAGAGCCGTTCCCGATGGACCCAACAACGTCCTGCAAGGATGCTTCAGTCACCATCTCGATGAGCAGTTTGGATGTGACATCCAACTTGACAGATGTCCCAGAACTGCGTCCGTCCGCTTCAATGGGGCAGTTGAAGTCCCCACCCAACACTACAGCCCTGGAGGTTGCGAGCTGGGCCCGCAGGGCCTGGAATAGTTCCAGACGCGCACCCTTCTCAGGAGAGGCATACACATTGATGAGCCTTACGGGCTCCCCCGCCCAAGAGCCGTCTGCAATTAGCAATCTGCCACAGACAAGCTCCTGAACAGAATCAAGTGTAAAGTTGCCTCCCCTGATCAGGATGGCGACCCCTGCGGACTTACAGTCGCCCCCGCCGGACCAGTAGGAGGGACCGTGGGACCACTGCCTGGCCAGATGGTTGTAGGACCTAGAAGAGGACAGAGCACATTCCTGCAACATATACACATCGCACAACTGAGCATTTAAAAACGAAAGAACTGTCTGGAATCTAGACCTATCTCTCATACTCCGCACATTTAAGCTAAAGATGGAAAGATTAGCCATGGGGAGAAAAGAAAAGGGTTAGTCACAGACTCATACGATACCACTCCGGTCGGGCGGATCCTCTTCTTCGGGGCCCGCCGGCCCGACCCATTCCCGTATGCACTCCTCCAGCGCCTCTTTCAGGTGTGCATTCTCTGGGACGTCCTCGAAGTCGAAAGCCTCCGGTTCGTCGACCAGATTCTCCACCACCTGATCCATGTCGCTTTCCTCCGGGAGGTCATCTTCGCAGACCTCGATGATCTTTTTCTTGGAGGTCTCAGCCGATGGGCTGTCCCTCACTTTCCTCTTCCTGTCGGGAACCACTGTGGGGACAAGAGGGGGAAAATCCTCCAAGGAGAGAACCACAGCAGCGGGAGGAAAGGTTAGTGCTGCTGGGTTGGGGGAGTGGGGTGGGAGGGTGGGGGTAGGGGCGGGGGACAGGGGACCCACTGAGGCAATGGGATAGGGGAGGGATTCCTCAGTGGGGGTGGGCGGGGAGGGAGAGGGGGGAGGGGGGGAAGGAGGGGAGGGGGAAGGGGTAGGGAGGGCGGGGGTGGGGGGAGGGTTAGGGGCCGTCGTCCTCTTACCCTCCTTCTTCTTCTTCTCCTTCTCCTTGGGCTTCTGCGCTGCTTGGGCTACGGCCAGCTGCTGGCCGGTCGGAGCTTTGGCAACCACGGATGCCCACGTTCTCTTTTCCCTCTGGGGGCAGGCCCTGTAGCTGTGGTCCGCATGGCCGCAGAGGTTGCAGGTTTTTGCCTTCGGACAGTCCTTGGTCCCATGCCCCGGCACTCGGCAGACTCTACAGGAATCTTCGCTGCAGTCCTTCGCCTGATGACCCTTCTTGCTGCATCTCCTGCAGATCTGCGGCATATCCGGGTAATAGATGAAGCCTGGAGCGTCACCCAAAGAGAAAGCCTGAGGCAGGTGCTGGAAACCGTCGTCCGATGACTCATCCCTGTTGAGCCTCACGACCACCGACCACTTGCCAGTCCAGAATCCAAGGCTGCTCAGGATCTTGGAGGGTTCCTTGACCACTGTGCAGTACCTTGCAAGGAATGTGGCGATGTCCTTGCCTGGGATGTACGGGTTAAGGATTGAAACCGTCACCCGCCTCTCCTCCCTTTGGATTAAGCAGTTGCTTACAAAGCGAGAGAAAGGGGATTCGGGCCTCGCTGCCTTTACCGCCTCCCAGTACCTCCTGCAGGTGTTGAAGGAGGCAAATGTCACATAGAAGATCCCAGTGAAGAAGAAAATGCTGAGGGTTTCAGCCTTGGAGAAACCCTGGTCCAGGAGCATCTTCTTAGCGAACACATCCTCAGACATGTCCGGCTCTCTACCATCCACCTTCTTCAGTCGCATGGCCACCGTAGTGCGCATCCAGGGCCGCAGTGTAGGGACGCCTGGATCCGCAGCCTTGCTGGTCGTC
Organism: Dendropsophus ebraccatus; assembly: GCF_027789765.1. Lineage (NCBI taxonomy): Eukaryota > Metazoa > Chordata > Amphibia > Anura > Hylidae > Dendropsophus > Dendropsophus ebraccatus. The sequence continues at coordinate 54,588,613 of NC_091467.1, read as the reverse complement.
GGCTGAGCTGGGGCGGCAGAGGAAGAGGCATCCACGACCCGGGCCTCCTGGCTCTTCCTCGCTTCCTTCTGCTGGGTCTTCTTCATCTCCGCTGCTGGTGCTGAAGAGGCCATCGCTTCTCCCGGTCGAGCTCTTTCCTGGTGGGCGGAGCTATGCAGATCCTCGTCGAAGGGGGCGGAGAGATGCAAATCCTCGTCGCCGGCTTCTTCGGGGTTCAGCGTCTTCCTTCTCGGGGTTCCGGGGCGTCTTCGTCGATCGTTCGTCGGCAGGCGGGATCGAAGTGGTTCTCCGGTCAAACCGTCGGGCACAGGACAATCGAGCAGCAGGCCGAGAGGAAGGTTCACTCTCGTTCCTGGGGAATAGCCCTACACCCAATAGCTGCAGTGAGCTTAAGACGAATTAAATCGCCGATGCCCAAAGGCCGAGTGCAGGGGGTACCCCAGGACCTGAGCCGTCAAGTCAAGGCAGTTCAGTAAGACAAGGTACTACACTTGATCTTAGCCAAAAGGCCGAGAAGCGATGGCCACAACGGTTTCCCGAAAACTCCCCTTCTCGGACACCACGTCCTTCTTGTTAAGGCGAAGCCAGACATACATACCCTATTATGCGCTCCACCCTCTCAGATGGCGGACCGGACGTGCTTTCACACTGCATCTCCTATTGCCTAGCACTGCCTCTGTCTTCCTTTCTGCTCTCAAATCTGAATAGCTCCACCCCCCAATCACACTGCGTCTGCTTCCACCTGATGGATGGCAGACATACACGTCTCTGTCTCTGTCTCCGTCTCTGTCTGGCATACATGACATGCAGCTAGCTCTTTGGCTGGCTGTCTCTGTAGCTGGCTGGCTGTCTCTGTGGCTGGCTGCCTAGCTGGCTAGCTTATTATTAGTACCTACCTACCTACCTACCTACCTATCTATCTATCTATCTATCTATCTATCTATCTATCCTATCTATTCTATCTAATGTATCTAATCTATCTATCAAAGAACATGGAGGGTGAATTCTCCCAGCTGGAGCCGTAGGCAGGCAGCATCAGCAGGATACATCGGCCGGCCACCAGGAAATCAAATCCAAAGGAAACGGTTTAATAAACTGCACCTACCTTTCCACCTACCTGCTCGGTCGCTTGACCGGCTGCAACTGAGCTGCTTGTTGTGCTGGCAGCTGTGTATAGCAGCAAAGCCTTGATGACATCACGTCCCGCGATGACATCACCAGCACTGGCCCGGCAGCCAAGTTGTAAACAACTCTGCCAGTTGGTTGCCATGGCAACAGAGGCCAGCAAGTCTTGGACAAACAAACTTTTCGTAGCCACACTCGGGCTAATTTTTCGGGGTCGGTCCACCTGCGCACAACACACTCGAGGGATGTTTCTTGCAACACAGTAGTTTCAGGTGCAGCCGGCTTGTTTCCTTCTTCATTCTTTTGCTCTGTTTTTTGCAAACTCATTAGGGGGTGCACTGAACCTGGAGGCACTGCAATACCAGGTCAATGCCTGGAGAGGACAGAGCAAGCTCTTTTTCCATCTCCCTGTTCTAAAAATCCATTTAATATATGGTCCCCAGATAGGGGACGTATCAGATATTAAACTGATAAGAACAGATTTTTTTTTTGAGTTGGCTATCCCTTTTGGGATATCAACATTTTTATTAAAATTATTTCATACAATTAAAAACAATCAAAGTTTCTTCACATCATAAAATCATTACAGTGGGATATGATGGCATTACATTTTGTTCCAGTCCTCTATACACCATTTGTTGGAAGTATTTACATTTCTTTTTTTATCCAATAAATAGTATAAAAACATTTCGCTAAAACATAAACCTAAAACGTCATCCACAGTTAAAACATCGTGCTTAAAAACAAGAATGTTTCTGGCCTTCCAGAGCGCTAATTTTGCACAGTTTATAGTCTTCCATGCCAAAATCTGTTGGTCTTTTGTAGGACACTCCAGCTCGCCGTATAAAATAGTCCCATAACGTAAAAACCTGAGACCCGCCAGCTTCTGCACCAAGGGGAATATTTTTTTCCAAAGTTCTTTTGCAAATGGACAAGTCCATAAAAAATGCATGATAGTTTCGTCCTCCTGGCAGGCCTCCCTTGGGCAGGCGGCAGATCTCACAAGTCCTCGGCGATACTGGAATGCCCGGCATGGAAGACATTGATGAACGCAGCTCCAGGCCAGATCTTTCTGTGGGTTAAAAAGATACGAAATATTAGTCATTCTCCATATTTTCTTGCATTTTTCTTCATTAAAATTCTGGACTGGACAAATAAAACCACTGTTCTTTATATCTAAAAGTATTTTCTTGCTATTTTTAAAATCATTTAGTTCTTTCCCTTTAAAACCAAACTGCGTCACTATTTTTTCTAAAATCTCATAGCTACCGGGTAAGTTAAAAGCATAAGGGTTGGATAAAACTATTTTAAACCATCCGTTTTTACGCATAAAATACCCAGTGTTGTAGCGAATAAAATAGGACCAATCGTGGGTTTTTAAAAGGTTATTTAAAACAAAGCAAAAATACTTGATTAAAAGGAACATGCTAAAATCAGGGAAGTCTTTGCCCCCTTTCATCTTTGGCTTAAAAACGCTCTCTCTTTTAAGTTTCTCCATTTTAGAGCTCCAAAAAAAGTTAAAACAAGCTTTGGTGATTTTTTTTAATATAGCTTCTGGGGGCGGGAAAACTAGGCTTAAATACAATAAAATGGGCAGTAAAACCATCTTTATTATTAAAACTTTCCCTTCCATGGTTAAAACTCTCATGTTCCACATACATATTTTCTGGTTAATTTTTTGCGCCACCATATCCCAACTGTGCTTACCATCGTTTGACTCATTGAAAGAGACTCCCAAAATGTTGACTGATTCAGTCACAGGTACCGGGATGTCCTTTAAAACCATGCCTCCAATATTTAAAATACTACTTTTGTTAAAATTAACTTTAAAACCAGAGGCACAGCAATAAAATTGGATCTGTTTAAAAGTTTTCTGGAGTGCAAGGGTGTCCCTGCAAAGCACCGTCACATCATCCATGTACCCCACTACCTTTGCCTCGGTGCCTCCTCCACCAGGGAGGGGCACCCCACGGATCTGCTTGTCCTTCCGAATTGCACACAGAAGAGGCTCTAATGCACAAATAAAAAGTAGTGGGGACAAGGGACACCCCTGTTTAACTCCAGAACTTAAAAGGACGTCTTTTGTCTTAAAACCATTAATAATTATTTTGCTAGAGCAATTCTCGTAAAAGGCTTTTAAAGACAATAAAAAACCTTCCGGTATACCCATTGCTGTTAAAACTTTAAACAGATAAAAGTGTGAGACACGATCAAAAGCTTTTTCAAAATCAATAGATAAAACCGCTAAAATCCCTCTTCTTGATTTTGTATCCTCTATGGCATCTTTTATAAGGTTAAGATTCTCCCAGATGCTGCGACCAGGCACCCCACATACCTGGTTGGGAGACACTATCTTATCTATTATGCTTTTAAGTCTATTTGCGCAAATTTTTGCCATAATCTTGTAGTCACAATTTAATAATGTAATAGGTCTCCAATTTTTTATTTCAGTTTTATCTCCTTTTTTAAAAAGGAGGGAGACCTCTCCTTTCCTCCATGATGCTGGCAATATTTTGGACTTAAAAACTTCTTTAAAAAGACAAAACAAATCATCTTTTAAAATGTCATAAAAGGTGCTATAAAACTCAATGGGTATACCATCAGGGCCCGGTACCTTTCCAGATTTAAAACTCTTAACGGTGTCTAAAACTTCCTGTTCCGCCAGCTCCTGTAAGAGAAAAAGCTGTGAAACAGGATCTAAAACATTTGCGATCTCTTTCAATGAGTCTTCCATAAAATTAAAATCAACACTTTTAGTGTTAAAAAGATCCGCATAAAATTTATAAACAACATTTAAAATCCCCTGCACATCGTTTTCTCCTTCCATATTTTCAATCTGCGTCTTTTTCTGGGTTACTTTTTTAAAGAAATATCTCGAGCAAGTTTCGTCCTCTTCTATGTGCTTAATTTTTGAGCGAAAAATAATTTCTTTTCCTTTCTGCTCCAATGCCCGAGATATTTCTTTTTTGACTGTTAAAATTTCTTCTTGTACTTCTATCCCATGTTTTTTAAACTTGTGCAGGGTCTGTAGGCGTATGTTTAAAATATTGTAAAAATCCCTCTTTTCCTGTGCTTTTTTAATACTTAATTTAATAAAAAAATCTTTAATTTTCTTTTTCATTTTCTCCCACCAACCGCTAATGGGAGCCTTGGGGTTTCTCATACGCCTACATTTGTTGTAAAAATTGGTAAAATCAGTTAAAACTTGCGGATCTTCTAAAAGGGAAATGTTCATTCTCCAGGTCTTTTTTCCGGCTTTTCTGACACCGTCGGCTTTAACTAAAAAAGATAATAATTTATGGTCTGAAAAAATATTGGTTAAAAGTTCACAATTAAAAGGGGTCACTGATTCTGAGCAAAAGATAAAATCAATCCTGGAGCTGCATGATGCATTGCTCCAGGTCATACCGGCTTCTGTCGCAGCATTGCTATTGCTCTCTTTATAGACGTCTTTAAGCTTAAAATCGGAAATAACGTTCTTTAAAATGGAGGATGTTTTGTCATAATTTCTACTTTTGGAGTTGGAAAGCCGGTGTTCTCCTCTTAAAACACAATTAAAATCCCCTGCAAGAATAAAAGGATCAGTCGTGTTAATAAAAAGGGGTAAAATCTCCAACATATTTGCTCGTTCGTTTTTATCAGGTGACCCATAAAAGTTTAAAAATTGCCACTTAAAACCATTAATAAAAGCCTTGACCAATAAAATCCGACCTGGTAAAATCTCATTAAAAGATTCAATTAAAACATTTCCCTTAAAAAGAATGGCGACCCCTGCTGATTTTGAGTCGTTTGTCCCAGACCAAACGGATGGCCCATGCTTCCAGTCTTTCTCATATTTCTCATAGCATGGGCCATGTGGTATGCCACACTCCTGCAGGAAAAATACTGATGCCGTAAAATAGGATAAAAAATTAAAAAGGGCAGCTCTTCTATTTTTTGTCTTGGCGCCCCTCACATTGAGGGAGATTCCTTTTATTTCCGACATTGTAAAATAAGAAAAAATATTGTCGATTAAAAAGGACTTGCGGGACCAGACAGACCCCCTTCCTCAGATTCAACTGTGCACATAGAGGATGCTGGAGAGGAACTTCCATCACTCAATATTTCCCCGAGCGGGCGGCAATCATACTTGGGGAGACCGGTGTGCGCCGCACGGACTCCCTCATATATTATTTGCCCATTGAGATCTTCATCTGATTGCGGCGCTTCACCTGGCGGTGACTTATCCGGAGGCTCCCCCTCCGGCTGAGCCGCCCCCACCGACTCCGCTGATGAGTCTTCTCGGGGTGGCGGCTGTCTACTTACCGGGGTTTCGGATACCACCGGGGTAGCAACCTTTGAACCTCTCCTCTGGCGAGAGGAGTGGTAGGCTTCTTGAGGGGCGTCAAGAGGTTTCCCCACTTGCGTGGGTACTTCCCTCGGCCCCTCTCCTGCTACCCCGGTTTCAAATGCTGAGTTCCCGTCGCCCCTCAGCCTTTTCCCTTTAGGAGCCTCCGGTTTTTCCTGTACACCAGTCTCCCCGAGAGCCAGATCGGGGTCTTCCGATTTCCCAACTTCCCCAGTTTCCTGGGGGGGTACTTTCGTCGCCCTACTGGCTCTCTTTTTACCTTTGCGTGTTTGTTTCCCAGCCGCCGCTCGGGGTGCCTCCGAGGTATCCATCTCGTTTTTGCCTTCTGGTTCCTCTCCTTGGGGGCCCGTCTGGTCCATTCCGTCTTCTTCCTCAGAATCTTCCTCCTCTCCCTCTTTTTCTTCTTCTTTTTGTGTTTCAGCTGGTTGTGGGGGCGCCTCAGCTTGTTCTTTTTGGCCCTTGGTCCAAGGATTTTTTCTGTGGGGACAAAAAGCATATAAGTGTCCCACTCTCTGGCAGGTTCTACATCTTTTCCCTGCCTCACACTCTTCTTTTGAGTGATTCTCACTCCCACAGTAATCACATTGGGCCGTACAAGTTTCTTTTGTGTGACCGTAGCTTTTGCATCTCCTGCAGTAAGCTGGCATACCACTAAAAAAGAGGTCGCCATTCGTATTCCCAATTTTAAAACGGGCAGGTGGAAGCCTCACTCCCCCTGGGAAGTTGGGGTCAGCTACACACTTGACAAGGAATTTCCATTTGGAGGTCCAAACATCAAATTCATTCATAATCTTTCCCACCAGTTTCACGTGACTAAAAAAGCCTGCCAGGAAAGGACCGATAACTTCATAGGAAACATGTGGTGAGTACATCTTAATCACAATGAATTTGTGTTCTTCGAAAACGTGCTCCGCAAAACCTACTCCTTCCATTCTGGCATCACCACAGGATCTCCTCAAACGGGTCAGGCAATCCTGGAGGACGCCTTTCTCCAAAAATGTAACCTCATAAATACCACGTTTGGGATAATCCTGGATCGCCATGATTTCAGTCTTGCGGACTCCTCCAATGTCAAAAAGGACGTCTTGGATGATATGCCTTAGTCCTCGTGTATCTTTTCCACCTGCCTCATAAAAAATTCGCACAGTGTTCTTTATCCTGGCGTACGCCGGGATAGAGTATGAACTCCCGACTGGATCGGGATCCATATCTGCCGCGCCCTCCTCCTGCATGATGTTTTCCGCCAAGCCAATCTATTGAGACTGGGTCCCAAATAGAAAGGCGGACGTATTCCCTCCCTGGGGACTAAGCCTTCCCCCTAATAGCAGCAAGGGTCCGAATTCCACCACAAGAGTGGAACCCTCGCCCAAGGCCAAGGGTCAGGGTACCCCAGGAAGTTCCTACGCCAGAAGGTAACGCACCAGTCAACGCACCAACGCACCAAGGTGCCCACTAAGACCGGGTGGTCTCAGGGGCTGGGGGATCGCAGCTCGTTACCCTGGGACTAAGCCCTCTCCCCAATAGCTACATGCGGGTTTAGCCCACCGAAGTAGGCGATCCCACAAGGCCGAGGAGAGGGGTACCCGAGTACCTTCCGACTTTGACACAAGTGCAGCAACAGGTACTACACTTGATCTTAGCCAAAAGGCCGAGAAGCGATGGCCACAACGCTTTCCCGAAAACTCCCCTTCTCGGACACCACGACCTTCTTGTTAAGGCGAAGCCAGACATACATACCCTATTATGCGCTCCACCCTCTCAGATGGCGGACCGGACGTGCTTTCACACTGCATCTCCTATTGCCTAGCACTGCCTCTGTCTTCCTTTCTGCTCTCAAATCTGAATAGCTCCACCCCCCAATCACACTGCGTCTGCTTCCACCTGATGGATGGCAGACATACACGTCTCTGTCTCTGTCTCCGTCTCTGTCTGGCATACATGACATGCAGCTAGCTCTTTGGCTGGCTGTCTCTGTAGCTGGCTGGCTGTCTCTGTGGCTGGCTGCCTAGCTGGCTAGCTTATTATTAGTACCTATCTATCTATCTATCTATCTATCTATCTATTCTATCTATTCTATCCTATCTTATCTATCCTATCTTATCTATCCTATCTATCCTATCTATTCTATCTAATGTATCTAATCTATCTATCAAAGAACATGGAGGGTGAATTCTCCCAGCTGGAGCCGTAGGCAGGCAGCATCAGCAGGATACATCGGCCACCAGGAAATCAAATCCAAAGGAAACGGTTTAATAAACTGCACCTACCTTTCCACCTACCTGCTCGGTCGCTTGACCGGCTGCAACTGAGCTGCTTGTTGTGCTGGCAGCTGTGCATAGCAGCAAAGCCTTGATGACATCACGTCCCGCGATGACATCACCAGCACTGGCCCGGCAGCCAAGTTGTAAACAACTCTGCCAGTTGGTTGCCATGGCAACAGAGGCCAGCAAGTCTTGGACAAACAAACTTTTCGTAGCCACACTCGGGCTAATTTTTCGGGGTCGGTCCACCTGCGCACAACACACTCGAGGGATGTTTCTTGCAACACAGTAGTTTCAGGTGCAGCCGGCTTGTTTCCTTCTTCATTCTTTTGCTCTGTTTTTTGCAAACTCATTAGGGGGTGCACTGAACCTGGAGGCACTGCAATACCAGGTCAATGCCTGGAGAGGACAGAGCAAGCTCTTTTTCCATCTCCCTGTTCTAAAAATCCATTTAATATATGGTCCCCAGATAGGGGACGTATCAGATATTAAACTGATAAGAACAGATACTACACTTGATCTTAGCCAAAAGGCCGAGAAGCGATGGCCACAACGCTTTCCCGAAAACTCCCCTTCTCGGACACCACGACCTTCTTGTTAAGGCGAAGCCAGACATACATACCCTATTATGCGCTCCACCCTCTCAGATGGCGGACCGGACGTGCTTTCACACTGCATCTCCTATTGCCTAGCACTGCCTCTGTCTTCCTTTCTGCTCTCAAATCTGAATAGCTCCACCCCCCAATCACACTGCGTCTGCTTCCACCTGATGGATGGCAGACATACACGTCTCTGTCTCTGTCTCCGTCTCTGTCTGGCATACATGACATGCAGCTAGCTCTTTGGCTGGCTGTCTCTGTAGCTGGCTGGCTGTCTCTGTGGCTGGCTGCCTAGCTGGCTAGCTTATTATTAGTACCTATCTATCTATCTATCTATCTATCTATCTATCTATCTATTCTATCTATTCTATCCTATCTTATCTATCCTATCTTATCTATCCTATCTATCCTATCTATTCTATCTAATGTATCTAATCTATCTATCAAAGAACATGGAGGGTGAATTCTCCCAGCTGGAGCCGTAGGCAGGCAGCATCAGCAGGATACATCGGCCACCAGGAAATCAAATCCAAAGGAAACGGTTTAATAAACTGCACCTACCTTTCCACCTACCTGCTCGGTCGCTTGACCGGCTGCAACTGAGCTGCTTGTTGTGCTGGCAGCTGTGCATAGCAGCAAAGCCTTGATGACATCACGTCCCGCGATGACATCACCAGCACTGGCCCGGCAGCCAAGTTGTAAACAACTCTGCCAGTTGGTTGCCATGGCAACAGAGGCCAGCAAGTCTTGGACAAACAAACTTTTCGTAGCCACACTCGGGCTAATTTTTCGGGGTCGGTCCACCTGCGCACAACACACTCGAGGGATGTTTCTTGCAACACAGTAGTTTCAGGTGCAGCCGGCTTGTTTCCTTCTTCATTCTTTTGCTCTGTTTTTTGCAAACTCATTAGGGGGTGCACTGAACCTGGAGGCACTGCAATACCAGGTCAATGCCTGGAGAGGACAGAGCAAGCTCTTTTTCCATCTCCCTGTTCTAAAAATCCATTTAATATATGGTCCCCAGATAGGGGACGTATCAGATATTAAACTGATAAGAACAGATTTTTTTTTTTTTTTTTTTTTTTTAAAACCATTCAGAATGGTTAAAAAACGATACAAACAGAAAACTGTCTATATCATCATCACTATCACCATCTCATCATCATGGTCATATCCAATATAATTTATATACACAATAAATCAAAACACAAAACAAAACCTTTCCACTTATCAAACTAACCTAAAGAAAAATACAACTTAACTTCAAAGTCTCATACCTGATTTGAAGCCAAAATAAGCCAATATTTGCAACATTATCTCTGATTTGGTTCCTGACTCCTGAATTCTCTTAACAACCTTCGCAGGTACCCTGTAAGTTTCAAAAAATCTTGGCCCATACTTTTCCATATGCTCCAGCACCTTTCTATGCAGCATACTCAGAGGCATATAGTAACTCTCTAACTTTTCAATTTCTTCCCAAATCTCTTTTGGGATCGTATCATAGTCCTTCTTTTCCTCTTCTGACATCACTCTCACTCCTTTTCCTGAGATCTTTGGGGCTCTCTGAACCACCAAAACCACTGAGGCCTCCCGCGAAGAGCCACCAGTGCCCCCGGCAGCTTCCTGCACATCCTCCTTCTCTCTATCCCGTTTCTTTTTCGTGGGACAGGACGCATACAAGTGGTCTTTGCTTCCACATTGGTGACAAGTTTTTTGCTGGTCACATGATTCCGCTAAATGCCCCTCTTTCTGACACTTTGAACAAAACGGAACTGTACAACTTTCTTTTGTATGCCCATATTGTTTACATTTTCTACAAAATAATTCCATGCCCGAATAAAAGAGGTCTCCATTGACCGCACCAATTTTAAATCGCGCCGGAGGAACACATATCTTTTCATTCTCCATTACCTTAAATTTCACAAGGAATTTCCATTTCATGGTCCATATCCCGAAATGATTAAGGACCTTCCCTTTCGCAGTGACTTCTTCACAATATTTTCCCAAAAAAACCAAGATCTCCTCCTCCGATACATAGGGACTATACATCCTTATGGTCACCAGTCTTTCTCTCCTCGGGAAATGAGAAGTAATATCAATACCTTTAAGCATTACATTGTTCTTAATACTTTCCAGCTTACCCAGGAGATTACTGTAATCCTCTTCCGAACTTAGTACCAGGTCGTAGATACCTCGTCTTGGGAACTCCAACAGTGCCAGTATTTGACTCCGCTGTAGGCCCAACAACTTGAAGAACACTTCCTCCACCAAGAAACCAAGGCCCAATTCCTTCTTCTTAGGGTCCTTCAACGTAAACCGAATCCCATTCCTTATTCTTGCATAAGCTGGGACCTCCTCCGCTGTAGTTCCATCTTCATTGGTTGCTTCCATCTTCGCAAAGTCTTCTCCGAACACACACCAACACGTTGCACCTCCCCTGCAAATGCAGGTAGGTGTGATCGCTTCCCGTTGCCTGGGGACTAAGCCGCCTGCCAATAGCAGCAAGGAGGTAAACCTCCAAGGCCGACAGGTCGGGTACCCCAGGCACCTTCTGACCAGATCTCCTGTAGATACTACACTTGATCTTAGCCAAAAGGCCGAGAAGCGATGGCCACAACGCTTTCCCGAAAACTCCCCTTCTCGGACACCACGACCTTCTTGTTAAGGCGAAGCCAGACATACATACCCTATTATGCGCTCCACCCTCTCAGATGGCGGACCGGACGTGCTTTCACACTGCATCTCCTATTGCCTAGCACTGCCTCTGTCTTCCTTTCTGCTCTCAAATCTGAATAGCTCCACCCCCCAATCACACTGCGTCTGCTTCCACCTGATGGATGGCAGACATACACGTCTCTGTCTCTGTCTCCGTCTCTGTCTGGCATACATGACATGCAGCTAGCTCTTTGGCTGGCTGTCTCTGTAGCTGGCTGGCTGTCTCTGTGGCTGGCTGCCTAGCTGGCTAGCTTATTATTAGTACCTATCTATCTATCTATCTATCTATCTATTCTATCTATTCTATCCTATCTTATCTATCCTATCTTATCTATCCTATCTATCCTATCTATTCTATCTAATGTATCTAATCTATCTATCAAAGAACATGGAGGGTGAATTCTCCCAGCTGGAGCCGTAGGCAGGCAGCATCAGCAGGATACATCGGCCACCAGGAAATCAAATCCAAAGGAAACGGTTTAATAAACTGCACCTACCTTTCCACCTACCTGCTCGGTCGCTTGACCGGCTGCAACTGAGCTGCTTGTTGTGCTGGCAGCTGTGCATAGCAGCAAAGCCTTGATGACATCACGTCCCGCGATGACATCACCAGCACTGGCCCGGCAGCCAAGTTGTAAACAACTCTGCCAGTTGGTTGCCATGGCAACAGAGGCCAGCAAGTCTTGGACAAACAAACTTTTCGTAGCCACACTCGGGCTAATTTTTCGGGGTCGGTCCACCTGCGCACAACACACTCGAGGGATGTTTCTTGCAACACAGTAGTTTCAGGTGCAGCCGGCTTGTTTCCTTCTTCATTCTTTTGCTCTGTTTTTTGCAAACTCATTAGGGGGTGCACTGAACCTGGAGGCACTGCAATACCAGGTCAATGCCTGGAGAGGACAGAGCAAGCTCTTTTTCCATCTCCCTGTTCTAAAAATCCATTTAATATATGGTCCCCAGATAGGGGACGTATCAGATATTAAACTGATAAGAACAGATACTACACTTGATCTTAGCCAAAAGGCCGAGAAGCGATGGCCACAACGCTTTCCCGAAAACTCCCCTTCTCGGACACCACGACCTTCTTGTTAAGGCGAAGCCAGACATACATACCCTATTATGCGCTCCACCCTCTCAGATGGCGGACCGGACGTGCTTTCACACTGCATCTCCTATTGCCTAGCACTGCCTCTGTCTTCCTTTCTGCTCTCAAATCTGAATAGCTCCACCCCCCAATCACACTGCGTCTGCTTCCACCTGATGGATGGCAGACATACACGTCTCTGTCTCTGTCTCCGTCTCTGTCTGGCATACATGACATGCAGCTAGCTCTTTGGCTGGCTGTCTCTGTAGCTGGCTGGCTGTCTCTGTGGCTGGCTGCCTAGCTGGCTAGCTTATTATTAGTACCTATCTATCTATCTATCTATCTATCTATCTATCTATCTATCTATTCTATCTATTCTATCCTATCTTATCTATCCTATCTTATCTATCCTATCTATCCTATCTATTCTATCTAATGTATCTAATCTATCTATCAAAGAACATGGAGGGTGAATTCTCCCAGCTGGAGCCGTAGGCAGGCAGCATCAGCAGGATACATCGGCCACCAGGAAATCAAATCCAAAGGAAACGGTTTAATAAACTGCACCTACCTTTCCACCTACCTGCTCGGTCGCTTGACCGGCTGCAACTGAGCTGCTTGTTGTGCTGGCAGCTGTGCATAGCAGCAAAGCCTTGATGACATCACGTCCCGCGATGACATCACCAGCACTGGCCCGGCAGCCAAGTTGTAAACAACTCTGCCAGTTGGTTGCCATGGCAACAGAGGCCAGCAAGTCTTGGACAAACAAACTTTTCGTAGCCACACTCGGGCTAATTTTTCGGGGTCGGTCCACCTGCGCACAACACACTCGAGGGATGTTTCTTGCAACACAGTAGTTTCAGGTGCAGCCGGCTTGTTTCCTTCTTCATTCTTTTGCTCTGTTTTTTGCAAACTCATTAGGGGGTGCACTGAACCTGGAGGCACTGCAATACCAGGTCAATGCCTGGAGAGGACAGAGCAAGCTCTTTTTCCATCTCCCTGTTCTAAAAATCCATTTAATATATGGTCCCCAGATAGGGGACGTATCAGATATTAAACTGATAAGAACAGATACTACACTTGATCTTAGCCAAAAGGCCGAGAAGCGATGGCCACAACGCTTTCCCGAAAACTCCCCTTCTCGGACACCACGACCTTCTTGTTAAGGCGAAGCCAGACATACATACCCTATTATGCGCTCCACCCTCTCAGATGGCGGACCGGACGTGCTTTCACACTGCATCTCCTATTGCCTAGCACTGCCTCTGTCTTCCTTTCTGCTCTCAAATCTGAATAGCTCCACCCCCCAATCACACTGCGTCTGCTTCCACCTGATGGATGGCAGACATACACGTCTCTGTCTCTGTCTCCGTCTCTGTCTGGCATACATGACATGCAGCTAGCTCTTTGGCTGGCTGTCTCTGTAGCTGGCTGGCTGTCTCTGTGGCTGGCTGCCTAGCTGGCTAGCTTATTATTAGTACCTATCTATCTATCTATCTATCTATCTATCTATCTATCTATCTATCTATCTATTCTATCTATTCTATCCTATCTTATCTATCCTATCTTATCTATCCTATCTATCCTATCTATTCTATCTAATGTATCTAATCTATCTATCAAAGAACATGGAGGGTGAATTCTCCCAGCTGGAGCCGTAGGCAGGCAGCATCAGCAGGATACATCGGCCACCAGGAAATCAAATCCAAAGGAAACGGTTTAATAAACTGCACCTACCTTTCCACCTACCTGCTCGGTCGCTTGACCGGCTGCAACTGAGCTGCTTGTTGTGCTGGCAGCTGTGCATAGCAGCAAAGCCTTGATGACATCACGTCCCGCGATGACATCACCAGCACTGGCCCGGCAGCCAAGTTGTAAACAACTCTGCCAGTTGGTTGCCATGGCAACAGAGGCCAGCAAGTCTTGGACAAACAAACTTTTCGTAGCCACACTCGGGCTAATTTTTCGGGGTCGGTCCACCTGCGCACAACACACTCGAGGGATGTTTCTTGCAACACAGTAGTTTCAGGTGCAGCCGGCTTGTTTCCTTCTTCATTCTTTTGCTCTGTTTTTTGCAAACTCATTAGGGGGTGCACTGAACCTGGAGGCACTGCAATACCAGGTCAATGCCTGGAGAGGACAGAGCAAGCTCTTTTTCCATCTCCCTGTTCTAAAAATCCATTTAATATATGGTCCCCAGATAGGGGACGTATCAGATATTAAACTGATAAGAACAGATTTTTTTTTTTTTTTAAGTTGGCTATCCACAAGGGATATCAACGATTTTATTTAAAACAGAAAAAATACACATGCTTATCAAACAAAACAAAATTCAATAATACACTTTTTATCAACTCAAACGTTACCAAAGGAAACCTCTTTAGAAATAAACTCCACCACCTTTAAATCTTCATCCCTCCTTTATACGCAAAATAAGACAACACTTGTAACATAATAACAGATTTTGAACCTTCTTCCAATCTTTTAACAAGTTTTATAGGTATCTTATAAGTTTCAAAAAACCTTGCTCTATCTTTTTCTAGGTTTTGCGCCACTTTCGCATACATTTTATTAAAATGCAAACCTCCTATCTCTAATCTATCGATCTCCTCCCAAACCTCTACCGGTACTGTCGCATAATCTTTTCTTTCGTCTTCTGTTTGCTTTCCTTTTGTAACCGGCTCCGTCTTATCTCTCTCTCTAGTGGCTCTCTTAATAGAAAGAGCAGCTCCCTCCTCCTGTTGAGAAACAATATTACCTTCCTCTGTCTCTTCCTTTTCTTTTTCCCTACTTCTCTTTTTCTTTGTAGGGCAATAAGCATATAAATGGTCAACACTTCCACACAAATGACATGTTTTCTGTTGATCACACATGTTTGGCAAATGTCCTTCTTTTTGACACTTCCCACACCACAGTGCTGTACAATTGTCCTTTATATGTCCATATTTCTTGCAGTTGCGGCAAAAATCCTCCATGCCAGCATAAAACAAATCACCATTGACACGGCCTATTTTAAAACGTCCTGGTGGGACACACAAACTCCCGTCTTCTAGTTCTTTGAACTTGACGGCGAATCTCCATTTCATCGTCCATAGGCCATACTGGTTCAGAACTTTTCCCTTCGAGATGATATCTTCGCAAAATCTTGACAAAAATACAGTTATCTCCTCCTCGGAGATATACGGGCTGTACATCCGGACAGTCAATATACGTTCTCTCCTCGGGAAATGAGACATTACGTCAATTCCATTCAACAATACATTCCCTTTCCCGCATTCCAGCTTACCCATTAATAAGCTGTGGTCCTCCTCGGAGCTCATCACAAGGTCGTAACAACCTCTCTTGGGAAACTCCAATATCGCCAATATCTGGTCTTTCCGAATTTCAAGAAGCTTGAACAGAAGTTCTTCCACGACAAAGGCCAGTCCCATCATCTTTTTCCCAGGGTCTCTCAGGATAAACCGAACTCCATTCTTTATTCGAGCATAAGAAGGCACCTCTCCGGTAGATGACCCATCCTGGTTCGAAAACTCCATGTTCTTACGACCAGCAAAGCGTAACGACTCCGTGCAGAAACTAGAAGACACCTCACCTGCAAAACAGCAGATAGGTGAGGATCGCTTCCCGTTGCCTGGGGACTAAGCCGCCTGCCAAAAGCAGCAAGGAGGTGAACCTCCAAGGCCAACAGGTCGGGTACCCCAGGCACCTTCTGACCAGATCTCCTGTAGATACTACACTTGATCTTAGCCAAAAGGCCGAGAAGCGATGGCCACAACGCTTTCCCGAAAACTCCCCTTCTCGGACACCACGACCTTCTTGTTAAGGCGAAGCCAGACATACATACCCTATTATGCGCTCCACCCTCTCAGATGGCGGACCGGACGTGCTTTCACACTGCATCTCCTATTGCCTAGCACTGCCTCTGTCTTCCTTTCTGCTCTCAAATCTGAATAGCTCCACCCCCCACTCACACTGCGTCTGCTTCCACCTGATGGATGGCAGACATACACGTCTCTGTCTCTGTCTCCGTCTCTGTCTGGCATACATGACATGCAGCTAGCTCTTTGGCTGGCTGTCTCTGTAGCTGGCTGGCTGTCTCTGTGGCTGGCTGCCTAGCTGGCTAGCTTATTATTAGTACCTATCTATCTATCTATCTATCTATCTATCTATTCTATCTATTCTATCCTATCTTATCTATCCTATCTTATCTATCCTATCTATCCTATCTATTCTATCTAATGTATCTAATCTATCTATCAAAGAACATGGAGGGTGAATTCTCCCAGCTGGAGCCGTAGGCAGGCAGCATCAGCAGGATACATCGGCCACCAGGAAATCAAATCCAAAGGAAACGGTTTAATAAACTGCACCTACCTTTCCACCTACCTGCTCGGTCGCTTGACCGGCTGCAACTGAGCTGCTTGTTGTGCTGGCAGCTGTGCATAGCAGCAAAGCCTTGATGACATCACGTCCCGCGATGACATCACCAGCACTGGCCCGGCAGCCAAGTTGTAAACAACTCTGCCAGTTGGTTGCCATGGCAACAGAGGCCAGCAAGTCTTGGACAAACAAACTTTTCGTAGCCACACTCGGGCTAATTTTTCGGGGTCGGTCCACCTGCGCACAACACACTCGAGGGATGTTTCTTGCAACACAGTAGTTTCAGGTGCAGCCGGCTTGTTTCCTTCTTCATTCTTTTGCTCTGTTTTTTGCAAACTCATTAGGGGGTGCACTGAACCTGGAGGCACTGCAATACCAGGTCAATGCCTGGAGAGGACAGAGCAAGCTCTTTTTCCATCTCCCTGTTCTAAAAATCCATTTAATATATGGTCCCCAGATAGGGGACGTATCAGATATTAAACTGATAAGAACAGATACTACACTTGATCTTAGCCAAAAGGCCGAGAAGCGATGGCCACAACGCTTTCCCGAAAACTCCCCTTCTCGGACACCACGACCTTCTTGTTAAGGCGAAGCCAGACATACATACCCTATTATGCGCTCCACCCTCTCAGATGGCGGACCGGACGTGCTTTCACACTGCATCTCCTATTGCCTAGCACTGCCTCTGTCTTCCTTTCTGCTCTCAAATCTGAATAGCTCCACCCCCCAATCACACTGCGTCTGCTTCCACCTGATGGATGGCAGACATACACGTCTCTGTCTCTGTCTCCGTCTCTGTCTGGCATACATGACATGCAGCTAGCTCTTTGGCTGGCTGTCTCTGTAGCTGGCTGGCTGTCTCTGTGGCTGGCTGCCTAGCTGGCTAGCTTATTATTAGTACCTATCTATCTATCTATCTATCTATCTATCTATTCTATCTATTCTATCCTATCTTATCTATCCTATCTTATCTATCCTATCTATCCTATCTATTCTATCTAATGTATCTAATCTATCTATCAAAGAACATGGAGGGTGAATTCTCCCAGCTGGAGCCGTAGGCAGGCAGCATCAGCAGGATACATCGGCCACCAGGAAATCAAATCCAAAGGAAACGGTTTAATAAACTGCACCTACCTTTCCACCTACCTGCTCGGTCGCTTGACCGGCTGCAACTGAGCTGCTTGTTGTGCTGGCAGCTGTGCATAGCAGCAAAGCCTTGATGACATCACGTCCCGCGATGACATCACCAGCACTGGCCCGGCAGCCAAGTTGTAAACAACTCTGCCAGTTGGTTGCCATGGCAACAGAGGCCAGCAAGTCTTGGACAAACAAACTTTTCGTAGCCACACTCGGGCTAATTTTTCGGGGTCGGTCCACCTGCGCACAACACACTCGAGGGATGTTTCTTGCAACACAGTAGTTTCAGGTGCAGCCGGCTTGTTTCCTTCTTCATTCTTTTGCTCTGTTTTTTGCAAACTCATTAGGGGGTGCACTGAACCTGGAGGCACTGCAATACCAGGTCAATGCCTGGAGAGGACAGAGCAAGCTCTTTTTCCATCTCCCTGTTCTAAAAATCCATTTAATATATGGTCCCCAGATAGGGGACGTATCAGATATTAAACTGATAAGAACAGATTTTTTTAAGTTGGCTACCCCTTACAACGGGGGCTTTCTTTATTTAAGTCAACAAATTATTACAAAAACAAAGTATTTTTACAAGGATAAAAATGTACAATAAAATACAATTTTTCCAATAAAATACAATTGTTTTGCATAAAAACACATAAAATCATATTAAAAGGGACTTGGTGGGCTTATATAATAGCGCTCCATTCACTTAAAAACCATTTTCTTGCTAAAACAGGGAAATGCTTTCTGTCCAATAAATAATAATAATACATCTCATTAAGACAAATGGTTAAAATGTCCTTCACAGATAAAACCTCATGTTTGTATAATAAAATATTCCTGGCCTTCCACAGAGCTGCCTTCACACAGTTTATAGTCTTCCATGCCATGATTTCTTGAGTCCTTGTTGGGCATTCCAAGCAACCATAAAAAACAGCAGCGTGATTCAGTTCTTTAAGTCCAGTGATTCTTTTTATCAGAGGGGATATTTTAGTCCATACGTGTTGCGTGTAAAAACAAGTCCAAAACAGATGGTGCACGGTCTCTGCTTCCTGGCAGCCTCCCCTCGGACAGATCGCTGAGTTGGTTAAACCTCTTCGGTGCTGGAATGCCCGGCATGGAAGACACTCGTGGATGCAGCTCCAGGCCAGGTCTTTCTGTGGATTAAAAATATAATTAGCATTGGCCATTTCCCATATTTTTTTACATTTTTCTTCATTAAAATTTTTAATAGGAGCAATAAAACCACTTTCCTTCACAGCCTTTAAAATCTTTTTACTGTTTGTCAAGTTTTGAGCGCTTTTCCCCTTCAGACCATAAAAACTAACTGTTGTCTCTAAAATCTTATAATGCTTGGGTAGATTAAAAGCGTACGGGGAAGTTAAAATGGTTGAAAACCACCCGTTTCTCCTCATAAAATACCCAGTATTAAAACGTATAAAATAAGACCAGTAGTTCTCTTTGGACAGGGAGTTAAAACACATGCTAAAAAACTTGATTAAAAGAAAGGCTTTAAAATCAGGAAAGTCCTTACCACCCATCTTCTTAGGTTTACATACAGTTTCTCTTTTTAGCTTTTCCATCTTGGAGCTCCATAAAAAGGTAAAACAAGCTTTGGTTATTTTTTTAAGAACAACTTCTGGAGGGGGAAACACCATACTTAAATACAATAAAAGAGGTAAAATCACCATTTTGGTAATTAAAACCCTCCCCTCCATCGTCAGCTTTCTCATATTCCACATACATAGCTTTTGGTTTACTTTTTGCGCCACCAAGTCCCAGCTACTAAAACCATTGTTTGACTCATTGAAGGAGACACCTAAAATCTGCACAGTATCGGACACCGGAACAGGAATGTCTCTTAAAACCATTCCACTTATATTTAAAATGCTGCTTTTTTTTAAATTAACTTTAAAACCGGAGGCACAAGAAAAAAACTGGATCTGCTTCAAAGTTTTTTGAAGCGATGGGGCGTCCCTGCAAAGCACCGTGACATCATCCATGTACCCCACTGCTTTGGCCTCGAGTCCCCCTCCTCCCGGCAGGGGGACTCCGTGAATCTGTTTGTCTCTCCGAATGGCACACATTAGAGGCTCTAAGGCGCAGATGAAAAGCAGTGGGGACAAGGGACACCCCTGCTTCACTCCGGATTTTAAAAGAATGTTCCGTGTCTTAAAACCATTTACTAAAATTTTACTTGTGCAGCCTTGATAAAACGCTTTAAGAGATAATAAAAAACCCTCCGGTATACCCATTTTTTCTAAAACCTTAAAAAGATAAAAATGCGATACCCTGTCAAATGCCTTTTCGAAGTCTATGGATAAAACGGCAAGTTGTCCTTTTCTTGACTGGGTATCGCTGATCACGTCCTTAATAAGGTTTAAAATGTCCCAGATGCTTCTCCCGGGTACCCCACAGACCTGATTGCAATGGATTAGCTTGTCGATCACGGCCTTCAGACGGTTTGCACACAGTTTGGCCATGATCTTGTAGTCACAATTCAGAAGGGTGATTGGTCTCCAGTTCCTCAAACTCGACCTGTCTCCCTTCTTGAAGAGGAGGGAGACATCACCCTTCTTCCACGACCCCGGGAGAGCTTTGGACTTAAAAACATCGGTTAAGAGATTAAAAAGGTCGTCCTTTAGAATCCCGTAAAAAGTCACATAAAATTCTATGGGTATACCGTCGGGCCCAGGTACCTTACCTGTCTTAAAACTTTTAACAGTCTCTAAAACCTCCTGCTCCGTGATGTTCTGTAATAAAAGGGACTGGGAGACAGGGTCTAAAACATTAGTGATCTCCTCCAATGAGTCATTTAAAAAACATTCATCAATGTTTTTTGTGTTAAAAAGATCCGCATAAAATTCATACACTTTTGTTAAAATACCCTGTACATCATTTTCATCATCAATATTGTCAATTAAAACTTTCTTTTCCGTAACTTTCTTAAAAAAGTACCTGGAGCAGGTCTCGTTCTCTTCCAGATGTTTTATTTTAGAACGGAATATCAGTTCTTTCCCTTTCTGCTCCAGGCACTGAGAGATCTCTTTCCTTATATCAATAATCTCTTTTTCTACTTCAATACCGTGATCTCTGAACTTGTACAGGGTTTGCAGGCGAGTATTTAAAAGGTTAAAAAAGGCACGTTTCTCCTTAGCTTTTGAAATCCCAACGTCTATAAAAAATTCTTTTATCTTTAATTTCATTTTTTCCCACCAAGCACTGATGGGAATGTTGGGATTTCTTACTCGCCTGCAATCCTTATAAAAAGTGATAAAATCAGATAAAACCTGCGGATCTTCTAAAAGGGACACGTTTAATTTCCAGGCATTCTTACCAGTTCTCCTGTTAAAATCGCTTTTCACTTTAAAAAACAATAGCTTGTGATCTGAAAAAATATTCGTAAAAAGATCACATTTAAAAGGCAGTACTTGATAAGAGCAGAAAATAAAATCAATTCTAGATTTGCAATTGACGTTACCCCATGTAACGCCGGCTTCCTCAGGTGCATTCATATTACATTTCTTAAAAACATCGGTGAGTTTAGAATCTAAAACAATATTCTTAAGCATGGAAGACGTCTTATCATAGTTTCTACTCACTGAGGTTGAAAGCCGGCGTTCCCCCCTTAAAATACAGTTAAAATCACCTGCTAAAACAAGAGGTTCAGAATCGTTAATAAAAAGCGGTAAAACTTCTAGCATTCTAGCTCTTTCATTTTTTTCAGGAGAACCATAAAAGTTTAAAAACTGCCATTTAATACCATTGATAAAAGCTTTTACAAGTAAAATTCTGCCTGGTAAAATTTCAATAAAAGAATCAATTAAAACGTTCCCTTTAAAAAGTATGGCGACCCCTGCTGATCTGGATTCGTTGGATCCAGACCAGATTGACGGACCGTGCACCCAGTCGTCTTCATATTTCTTATACGTCATGCAATGCGGGATGCTGCACTCCTGCAGGAAGAAGACGGAAGCAGCAAAAACCGTCAGATAATTAAAAAGGGCAACCCTTCTCACTTTTGCCTGTAGACTTCTTACGTTAAGTGAGAGACCGGACAACTCAGCCATTGGAGAGTGTAAAGGAAATCAATCTCGCAACAGGACTACAACTCTCCGGCTACACCAGAGACCCCACTCGAGCTCTCATATCCCCCCACGTCCGAGTCTACTGTGCACATGGACGATGCCGGGGATGAACTACCGTCGCTCAAGTGACTCCCCGGACCCCAGGCAGCAGTAGGGGCCACAGTGTCACCCCATACAGAACATACGGGCAGCACGGTTTGTTGGGTTCCCGACTCACTTACTTCCGCTATCCCCTCCGCAGGGGTGGGATGTTTGCTTATTGCGGTTTCCGGCACCTCAGAGATGGTGACCCCTGAGGCCCCCTCCTGGCAGAGAGGGGGCGGGGTGCCCCGGCGTGGGGCCTTTGGAGGAGCGTCACTTGGTTTCCCCACAACGGTGAGTACTTCCATCGGCTCCTCCTGCACCACCTCCGAGTAGAGCCGGGACCCGGAGCCCTTGCGCCGCTTAACCGTGGCCTCACCACCGGGGTCTTTCCACTCTGGCACAGCCTGTACCGAAGGCTGTTGGGCCAGAGAGCCGGCGCCAGTCGGCACACCTTCCACCCCAGTTTCCTGGGGAGGGGCCTCCTTCCGGCCACCAGCTCTCTTTTTCCCCGTCCTCTGCGCCTTAGGGCCCTCTGCCGATCTCTCTAGGGGAGTCACTGATGTGTCCATTGCATCACCCGTCTCCGGCTCTTGTGGGGGGGCACTTTGGGTCTCTGGTTGCCCAGGCTGGTGTCCTGGTCTAGGCTTGGGTTGCCCTGGCTGCTCCGTCTTTCTCGGTCTGTGGGGACAGTTTGCATACAGGTGACCGATGTTGTGGCAAAAATTACATCTGGCTCCTTGACGGCACTCTTGTGTTTCATGTTCGGAGCTGCCACATTTCTTGCATGTACTGTCACACTGTTCTTTTGAGTGCCCATATTTGTGACATGCCCTGCAGAAGTCAGGCATTCCCGCAAAGTAGAGGTCGCCACACATGTTGTTCAATTTAAAACGTGCTGGTGGTAATCTCACTCCCCCTACAAAGTTGGGGTCGTTAATGCACGTAACTAAAAACCGCCATTTTGAGGTCCAAATACCAAACTCGTTCATAATCTTCCCCTGACACTTCACGCTCTTAAAGTAGGCTGCCAGGAAGGCTTCCACGTCTTTTAGACTAGCGAAAGGGGAATACATCTTAATCACTACAAGTTTGGTAATATCGAGGACGTGCTCAATGATCTGGACCCCCCCAAGCTTCGGATGTTCCTTCCCGGGAATACTCGCCACGAAATCTCGAAAGATTCCCTCTTCGGTGAACGATACATCGTATATCCTACGCTTGGGGTAGTCCTGGATCGCCAATATCTCTCGCTTCTGGATGTTAAAAATTCCCATGAGCACGTCCTCCACGACAAACTTCAGCCCTCGAGTGTCTTCCGTATCACCTGTGAGTATGACTCGCACAGTGTTCTTAATCCGGGCATAAGCCGGTACGGAACCTGGATCCGCATCCATGGTTCTCGATGGTACGCAACGTAACGCTCTGCTTCGCTCCGTAAAGCTCCGCTCCGCAACGCTCCGCTCCGCCCTCCCTTGATCCGAAGATCGCAGGAGGCGATCGCAACCCGTTGTCTGGGGACTAAGCCGCCTGCCTATAGCAGCATGGGGACAATCCCCCAAGGCCGACAGGACGGGTACCCCAGACACCTCTTGACTTCGAAACAAGTGCAGCAACAGGTACTACACTTGATCTTAGCCAAAAGGCCGAGAAGCGATGGCCACAACGCTTTCCCGAAAACTCCCCTTCTCGGACACCACGACCTTCTTGTTAAGGCGAAGCCAGACATACATACCCTATTATGCGCTCCACCCTCTCAGATGGCGGACCGGACGTGCTTTCACACTGCATCTCCTATTGCCTAGCACTGCCTCTGTCTTCCTTTCTGCTCTCAAATCTGAATAGCTCCACCCCCCAATCACACTGCGTCTGCTTCCACCTGATGGATGGCAGACATACACGTCTCTGTCTCTGTCTCCGTCTCTGTCTGGCATACATGACATGCAGCTAGCTCTTTGGCTGGCTGTCTCTGTAGCTGGCTGGCTGTCTCTGTGGCTGGCTGCCTAGCTGGCTAGCTTATTATTAGTACCTATCTATCTATCTATCTATCTATCTATTCTATCTATTCTATCCTATCTTATCTATCCTATCTTATCTATCCTATCTATCCTATCTATTCTATCTAATGTATCTAATCTATCTATCAAAGAACATGGAGGGTGAATTCTCCCAGCTGGAGCCGTAGGCAGGCAGCATCAGCAGGATACATCGGCCACCAGGAAATCAAATCCAAAGGAAACGGTTTAATAAACTGCACCTACCTTTCCACCTACCTGCTCGGTCGCTTGACCGGCTGCAACTGAGCTGCTTGTTGTGCTGGCAGCTGTGCATAGCAGCAAAGCCTTGATGACATCACGTCCCGCGATGACATCACCAGCACTGGCCCGGCAGCCAAGTTGTAAACAACTCTGCCAGTTGGTTGCCATGGCAACAGAGGCCAGCAAGTCTTGGACAAACAAACTTTTCGTAGCCACACTCGGGCTAATTTTTCGGGGTCGGTCCACCTGCGCACAACACACTCGAGGGATGTTTCTTGCAACACAGTAGTTTCAGGTGCAGCCGGCTTGTTTCCTTCTTCATTCTTTTGCTCTGTTTTTTGCAAACTCATTAGGGGGTGCACTGAACCTGGAGGCACTGCAATACCAGGTCAATGCCTGGAGAGGACAGAGCAAGCTCTTTTTCCATCTCCCTGTTCTAAAAATCCATTTAATATATGGTCCCCAGATAGGGGACGTATCAGATATTAAACTGATAAGAACAGATTTTTTTGAGTTGGCTATCCCTTTTGGGATATCAACATTTTTATTAAAATTATTTCATACAATTAAAAACAATCAAAGTTTCTTCATATCATAAAATCATTACAGTGGGATATGATGGCATTACATTTTGTTCCAGTCCTCTATACACCATTTGTTGGAAGTATTTACATTTCTTTTTTTATCCAATAAATAGTATAAAAACATTTCGCTAAAACATAAACCTAAAACGTCATCCACAGTTAAAACATCGTGCTTAAAAACAAGAATGTTTCTGGCCTTCCAGAGCGCTAATTTTGCACAGTTTATAGTCTTCCATGCCAAAATCTGTTGGTCTTTTGTAGGACACTCCAGCTCGCCGTATAAAATAGTCCCATAACGTAAAAACCTGAGACCCGCCAGCTTCTGCACCAAGGGGAATATTTTTTTCCAAAGTTCTTTTGCAAATGGACAAGTCCATAAAAAATGCATGATAGTTTCGTCCTCCTGGCAGGCCTCCCTTGGGCAGGCGGCAGATCTCACAAGTCCTCGGCGATACTGGAATGCCCGGCATGGAAGACATTGATGAACGCAGCTCCAGGCCAGATCTTTCTGTGGGTTAAAAAGATACGAAATATTAGTCATTCTCCATATTTTC
Organism: Dendropsophus ebraccatus; assembly: GCF_027789765.1. Taxonomy (NCBI): domain Eukaryota; kingdom Metazoa; phylum Chordata; class Amphibia; order Anura; family Hylidae; genus Dendropsophus; species Dendropsophus ebraccatus. The sequence continues at coordinate 54,563,402 of NC_091467.1, read as the reverse complement.
TTGCATTTTTCTTCATTAAAATTCTGGACTGGACAAATAAAACCACTGTTCTTTATATCTAAAAGTATTTTCTTGCTATTTTTAAAATCATTTAGTTCTTTCCCTTTAAAACCAAACTGCGTCACTATTTTTTCTAAAATCTCATAGCTACCGGGTAAGTTAAAAGCATAAGGGTTGGATAAAACTATTTTAAACCATCCGTTTTTACGCATAAAATACCCAGTGTTGTAGCGAATAAAATAGGACCAATCGTGGGTTTTTAAAAGGTTATTTAAAACAAAGCAAAAATACTTGATTAAAAGGAACATGCTAAAATCAGGGAAGTCTTTGCCCCCTTTCATCTTTGGCTTAAAAACGCTCTCTCTTTTAAGTTTCTCCATTTTAGAGCTCCAAAGAAGTTAAAACAAGCTTTGGTGATTTTTTTTAATATAGCTTCTGGGGGCGGGAAAACTAGGCTTAAATACAATAAAATGGGCAGTAAAACCATCTTTATTATTAAAACTTTCCCTTCCATGGTTAAAACTCTCATGTTCCACATACATATTTTCTGGTTAATTTTTTGCGCCACCATATCCCAACTGTGCTTACCATCGTTTGACTCATTGAAAGAGACTCCCAAAATGTTGACTGATTCAGTCACAGGTACCGGGATGTCCTTTAAAACCATGCCTCCAATATTTAAAATACTACTTTTGTTAAAATTAACTTTAAAACCAGAGGCACAGCAATAAAATTGGATCTGTTTAAAAGTTTTCTGGAGTGCAAGGGTGTCCCTGCAAAGCACCGTCACATCATCCATGTACCCCACTACCCTTGCCTCGGTGCCTCCTCCACCAGGGAGGGGCACCCCACGGATCTGCTTGTCCTTCCGAATTGCACACAGAAGAGGCTCTAATGCACAAATAAAAAGTAGTGGGGACAAGGGACACCCCTGTTTAACTCCAGAACTTAAAAGGACGTCTTTTGTCTTAAAACCATTAATAATTATTTTGCTAGAGCAATTCTCGTAAAGGCTTTTAAAGACAATAAAAAACCTTCCGGTATACCCATTGCTGTTAAAACTTTAAACAGATAAAAGTGTGAGACACGATCAAAAGCTTTTTCAAAATCAATAGATAAAACCGCTAAAATCCCTCTTCTTGATTTTGTATCCTCTATGGCATCTTTTATAAGGTTAAGATTCTCCCAGATGCTGCGACCAGGCACCCCACATACCTGGTTGGGAGACACTATCTTATCTATTATGCTTTTAAGTCTATTTGCGCAAATTTTTGCCATAATCTTGTAGTCACAATTTAATAATGTAATAGGTCTCCAATTTTTTATTTCAGTTTTATCTCCTTTTTTAAAAAGGAGGGAGACCTCTCCTTTCCTCCATGATGCTGGCAATATTTTGGACTTAAAAACTTCTTTAAAAAGACAGAACAAATCATCTTTTAAAATGTCATAAAAGGTGCTATAAAACTCAATGGGTATACCATCAGGGCCCGGTACCTTTCCAGATTTAAAACTCTTAACGGTGTCTAAAACTTCCTGTTCCGCCAGCTCCTGTAAGAGAAAAAGCTGTGAAACAGGATCTAAAACATTTGCGATCTCTTTCAATGAGTCTTCCATGAAATTAAAATCAACACTTTTAGTGTTAAAAAGATCCGCATAAAATTTATAAACAACATTAACTGGGTCCCAAATGAAAGGCGGACGTATTCCCTCCCTGGGGACTAAGCTTCCCCCTAATAGCAGCAAGGGTCCGAATTCCACCACAAGAGTGGAACCCTCGCCCAAGGCCAAGGGTCAGGGTACCCCAGGAAGTTCCTACGCCAGAAGGTAACGCACCAGTCAACGCACCAACGCACCAAGGTGCCCACTAAGACCGGGTGGTCTCAGGGGCTGGGGGATCGCAGCTCGTTACCCTGGGACTAAGCCCTCTCCCCAATAGCTACATGCGGGTTTAGCCCACCGAAGTAGGCGATCCCACAAGGCCGAGGAGAGGGGTACCCGAGTACCTTCCGACTTTGACACAAGTGCAGCAACAGGTACTACACTTGATCTTAGCCAAAAGGCCGAGAAGCGATGGCCACAACGCTTTCCCGAAAACTCCCCTTCTCGGACACCACGACCTTCTTGTTAAGGCGAAGCCAGACATACATACCCTATTATGCGCTCCACCCTCTCAGATGGCGGACCGGACGTGCTTTCACACTGCATCTCCTATTGCCTAGCACTGCCTCTGTCTTCCTTTCTGCTCTCAAATCTGAATAGCTCCACCCCCCAATCACACTGCGTCTGCTTCCACCTGATGGATGGCAGACATACACGTCTCTGTCTCTGTCTCCGTCTCTGTCTGGCATACATGACATGCAGCTAGCTCTTTGGCTGGCTGTCTCTGTAGCTGGCTGGCTGTCTCTGTGGCTGGCTGCCTAGCTGGCTAGCTTATTATTAGTACCTATCTATCTATCTATCTATCTATCTATTCTATCTATTCTATCCTATCTTATCTATCCTATCTTATCTATCCTATCTATCCTATCTATTCTATCTAATGTATCTAATCTATCTATCAAAGAACATGGAGGGTGAATTCTCCCAGCTGGAGCCGTAGGCAGGCAGCATCAGCAGGATACATCGGCCACCAGGAAATCAAATCCAAAGGAAACGGTTTAATAAACTGCACCTACCTTTCCACCTACCTGCTCGGTCGCTTGACCGGCTGCAACTGAGCTGCTTGTTGTGCTGGCAGCTGTGCATAGCAGCAAAGCCTTGATGACATCACGTCCCGCGATGACATCACCAGCACTGGCCCGGCAGCCAAGTTGTAAACAACTCTGCCAGTTGGTTGCCATGGCAACAGAGGCCAGCAAGTCTTGGACAAACAAACTTTTCGTAGCCACACTCGGGCTAATTTTTCGGGGTCGGTCCACCTGCGCACAACACACTCGAGGGATGTTTCTTGCAACACAGTAGTTTCAGGTGCAGCCGGCTTGTTTCCTTCTTCATTCTTTTGCTCTGTTTTTTGCAAACTCATTAGGGGGTGCACTGAACCTGGAGGCACTGCAATACCAGGTCAATGCCTGGAGAGGACAGAGCAAGCTCTTTTTCCATCTCCCTGTTCTAAAAATCCATTTAATATATGGTCCCCAGATAGGGGACGTATCAGATATTAAACTGATAAGAACAGATTTTTTTTTTTTTTTAAGTTGGCTACCCCTTACAACGGGGGCTTTCTTTATTTAAGTCAACAAATTATTACAAAAACAAAGTATTTTTACAAGGATAAAAATGTACAATAAAATACAATTTTTCCAATAAAATACAATTGTTTTGCATAAAAACACATAAAATCATATTAAAAGGGACTTGGTGGACTTATATCACAGAGCTCCATTCACTTAAAAACCATTTTCTTGCTAAAACAGGGAAATGCTTTCTGTCCAATAAATAATAATAATACATCTCATTAAGACAAATGGTTAAAATGTCCTTCACAGATAAAACCTCATGTTTGTATAATAAAATATTCCTGGCCTTCCACAGAGCTGCCTTCACACAGTTTATAGTCTTCCATGCCATGATTTCTTGAGTCCTTGTTGGGCATTCCAAGCAACCATAAAAAACAGCAGCGTGATTCAGTTCTTTAAGTCCAGTGATTCTTTTTATCAGAGGGGATATTTTAGTCCATACGTGTTGCGTGTAAAAACAAGTCCAAAACAGATGGTGCACGGTCTCTGCTTCCTGGCAGCCTCCCCTCGGACAGATCGCTGAGTTGGTTAAACCTCTTCGGTGCTGGAATGCCCGGCATGGAAGACACTCGTGGATGCAGCTCCAGGCCAGGTCTTTCTGTGGATTAAAAATATAATTAGCATTGGCCATTTCCCATATTTTTTTACATTTTTCTTCATTAAAATTTTTAATAGGAGCAATAAAACCACTTTCCTTCACAGCCTTTAAAATCTTTTTACTGTTTGTCAAGTTTTGAGCGCTTTTCCCCTTCAGACCATAAAAACTAACTGTTGTCTCTAAAATCTTATAATGCTTGGGTAGATTAAAAGCGTACGGGGAAGTTAAAATGGTTGAAAACCACCCGTTTCTCCTCATAAAATACCCAGTATTAAAACGTATAAAATAAGACCAGTAGTTCTCTTTGGACAGGGAGTTAAAACACATGCTAAAAAACTTGATTAAAAGAAAGGCTTTAAAATCAGGAAAGTCCTTACCACCCATCTTCTTAGGTTTACATACAGTTTCTCTTTTTAGCTTTTCCATCTTGGAGCTCCATAAAAAGGTAAAACAAGCTTTGGTTATTTTTTTAAGAACAACTTCTGGAGGGGGAAACACCATACTTAAATACAATAAAAGAGGTAAAATCACCATTTTGGTAATTAAAACCCTCCCCTCCATCGTCAGCTTTCTCATATTCCACATACATAGCTTTTGGTTTACTTTTTGCGCCACCAAGTCCCAGCTACTAAAACCATTGTTTGACTCATTGAAGGAGACACCTAAAATCTGCACAGTATCGGACACCGGAACAGGAATGTCTCTTAAAACCATTCCACTTATATTTAAAATGCTGCTTTTTTTTAAATTAACTTTAAAACCGGAGGCACAAGAAAAAAACTGGATCTGCTTCAAAGTTTTTTGAAGCGATGGGGCGTCCCTGCAAAGCACCGTGACATCATCCATGTACCCCACTGCTTTGGCCTCGAGTCCCCCTCCTCCCGGCAGGGGGACTCCGTGAATCTGTTTGTCTCTCCGAATGGCACACATTAGAGGCTCTAAGGCGCAGATGAAAAGCAGTGGGGACAAGGGACACCCCTGCTTCACTCCGGATTTTAAAAGAATGTTCCGTGTCTTAAAACCATTTACTAAAATTTTACTTGTGCAGCCTTGATAAAACGCTTTAAGAGATAATAAAAAACCCTCCGGTATACCCATTTTTTCTAAAACCTTAAAAAGATAAAAATGCGATACCCTGTCAAATGCCTTTTCGAAGTCTATGGATAAAACGGCAAGTTGTCCTTTTCTTGACTGGGTATCGCTGATCACGTCCTTAATAAGGTTTAAAATGTCCCAGATGCTTCTCCCGGGTACCCCACAGACCTGATTGCAATGGATTAGCTTGTCGATCACGGCCTTCAGACGGTTTGCACACAGTTTGGCCATGATCTTGTAGTCACAATTCAGAAGGGTGATTGGTCTCCAGTTCCTCAAACTCGACCTGTCTCCCTTCTTGAAGAGGAGGGAGACATCACCCTTCTTCCACGACCCCGGGAGAGCTTTGGACTTAAAAACATCGGTTAAGAGATTAAAAAGGTCGTCCTTTAGAATCCCGTAAAAAGTCACATAAAATTCTATGGGTATACCGTCGGGCCCAGGTACCTTACCTGTCTTAAAACTTTTAACAGTCTCTAAAACCTCCTGCTCCGTGATGTTCTGTAATAAAAGGGACTGGGAGACAGGGTCTAAAACATTAGTGATCTCCTCCAATGAGTCATTTAAAAAACATTCATCAATGTTTTTTGTGTTAAAAAGATCCGCATAAAATTCATACACTTTTGTTAAAATACCCTGTACATCATTTTCATCATCAATATTGTCAATTAAAACTTTCTTTTCCGTAACTTTCTTAAAAAAGTACCTGGAGCAGGTCTCGTTCTCTTCCAGATGTTTTATTTTAGAACGGAATATCAGTTCTTTCCCTTTCTGCTCCAGGCACTGAGAGATCTCTTTCCTTATATCAATAATCTCTTTTTCTACTTCAATACCGTGATCTCTGAACTTGTACAGGGTTTGCAGGCGAGTATTTAAAAGGTTAAAAAAGGCACGTTTCTCCTTAGCTTTTGAAATCCCAACGTCTATAAAAAATTCTTTTATCTTTAATTTCATTTTTTCCCACCAAGCACTGATGGGAATGTTGGGATTTCTTACTCGCCTGCAATCCTTATAAAAAGTGATAAAATCAGATAAAACCTGCGGATCTTCTAAAAGGGACACGTTTAATTTCCAGGCATTCTTACCAGTTCTCCTGTTAAAATCGCTTTTCACTTTAAAAAACAATAGCTTGTGATCTGAAAAAATATTCGTAAAAAGATCACATTTAAAAGGCAGTACTTGATAAGAGCAGAAAATAAAATCAATTCTAGATTTGCAATTGACGTTACCCCATGTAACGCCGGCTTCCTCAGGTGCATTCATATTACATTTCTTAAAAACATCGGTGAGTTTAGAATCTAAAACAATATTCTTAAGCATGGAAGACGTCTTATCATAGTTTCTACTCACTGAGGTTGAAAGCCGGCGTTCCCCCCTTAAAATACAGTTAAAATCACCTGCTAAAACAAGAGGTTCAGAATCGTTAATAAAAAGCGGTAAAACTTCTAGCATTCTAGCTCTTTCATTTTTTTCAGGAGAACCATAAAAGTTTAAAAACTGCCATTTAATACCATTGATAAAAGCTTTTACAAGTAAAATTCTGCCTGGTAAAATTTCAATAAAAGAATCAATTAAAACGTTCCCTTTAAAAAGTATGGCGACCCCTGCTGATCTGGATTCGTTGGATCCAGACCAGATTGACGGACCGTGCACCCAGTCGTCTTCATATTTCTTATACGTCATGCAATGCGGGATGCTGCACTCCTGCAGGAAGAAGACGGAAGCAGCAAAAACCGTCAGATAATTAAAAAGGGCAACCCTTCTCACTTTTGCCTGTAGACTTCTTACGTTAAGTGAGAGACCGGACAACTCAGCCATTGGAGAGTGTAAAGGAAATCAATCTCGCAACAGGACTACAACTCTCCGGCTACACCAGAGACCCCACTCGAGCTCTCATATCCCCCCACGTCCGAGTCTACTGTGCACATGGACGATGCCGGGGATGAACTACCGTCGCTCAAGTGACTCCCCGGACCCCAGGCAGCAGTAGGGGCCACAGTGTCACCCCATACAGAACATACGGGCAGCACGGTTTGTTGGGTTCCCGACTCACTTACTTCCGCTATCCCCTCCGCAGGGGTGGGATGTTTGCTTATTGCGGTTTCCGGCACCTCAGAGATGGTGACCCCTGAGGCCCCCTCCTGGCAGAGAGGGGGCGGGGTGCCCCGGCGTGGGGCCTTTGGAGGAGCGTCACTTGGTTTCCCCACAACGGTGAGTACTTCCATCGGCTCCTCCTGCACCACCTCCGAGTAGAGCCGGGACCCGGAGCCCTTGCGCCGCTTAACCGTGGCCTCACCACCGGGGTCTTTCCACTCTGGCACAGCCTGTACCGAAGGCTGTTGGGCCAGAGAGCCGGCGCCAGTCGGCACACCTTCCACCCCAGTTTCCTGGGGAGGGGCCTCCTTCCGGCCACCAGCTCTCTTTTTCCCCGTCCTCTGCGCCTTAGGGCCCTCTGCCGATCTCTCTAGGGGAGTCACTGATGTGTCCATTGCATCACCCGTCTCCGGCTCTTGTGGGGGGGCACTTTGGGTCTCTGGTTGCCCAGGCTGGTGTCCTGGTCTAGGCTTGGGTTGCCCTGGCTGCTCCGTCTTTCTCGGTCTGTGGGGACAGTTTGCATACAGGTGACCGATGTTGTGGCAAAAATTACATCTGGCTCCTTGACGGCACTCTTGTGTTTCATGTTCGGAGCTGCCACATTTCTTGCATGTACTGTCACACTGTTCTTTTGAGTGCCCATATTTGTGACATGCCCTGCAGAAGTCAGGCATTCCCGCAAAGTAGAGGTCGCCACACATGTTGTTCAATTTAAAACGTGCTGGTGGTAATCTCACTCCCCCTACAAAGTTGGGGTCGTTAATGCACGTAACTAAAAACCGCCATTTTGAGGTCCAAATACCAAACTCGTTCATAATCTTCCCCTGACACTTCACGCTCTTAAAGTAGGCTGCCAGGAAGGCTTCCACGTCTTTTAGACTAGCGAAAGGGGAATACATCTTAATCACTACAAGTTTGGTAATATCGAGGACGTGCTCAATGATCTGGACCCCCCCAAGCTTCGGATGTTCCTTCCCGGGAATACTCGCCACGAAATCTCGAAAGATTCCCTCTTCGGTGAACGATACATCGTATATCCTACGCTTGGGGTAGTCCTGGATCGCCAATATCTCTCGCTTCTGGATGTTAAAAATTCCCATGAGCACGTCCTCCACGACAAACTTCAGCCCTCGAGTGTCTTCCGTATCACCTGTGAGTATGACTCGCACAGTGTTCTTAATCCGGGCATAAGCCGGTACGGAACCTGGATCCGCATCCATGGTTCTCGATGGTACGCAACGTAACGCTCTGCTTCGCTCCGTAAAGCTCCGCTCCGCAACGCTCCGCTCCGCCCTCCCTTGATCCGAAGATCGCAGGAGGCGATCGCAACCCGTTGTCTGGGGACTAAGCCGCCTGCCTATAGCAGCATGGGGACAATCCCCCAAGGCCGACAGGACGGGTACCCCAGACACCTCTTGACTTCGAAACAAGTGCAGCAACAGGTACTACACTTGATCTTAGCCAAAAGGCCGAGAAGCGATGGCCACAACGCTTTCCCGAAAACTCCCCTTCTCGGACACCACGACCTTCTTGTTAAGGCGAAGCCAGACATACATACCCTATTATGCGCTCCACCCTCTCAGATGGCGGACCGGACGTGCTTTCACACTGCATCTCCTATTGCCTAGCACTGCCTCTGTCTTCCTTTCTGCTCTCAAATCTGAATAGCTCCACCCCCCAATCACACTGCGTCTGCTTCCACCTGATGGATGGCAGACATACACGTCTCTGTCTCTGTCTCCGTCTCTGTCTGGCATACATGACATGCAGCTAGCTCTTTGGCTGGCTGTCTCAGTAGCTGGCTGGCTGTCTCTGTGGCTGGCTGCCTAGCTGGCTAGCTTATTATTAGTACCTATCTATCTATCTATCTATCTATCTATCTATCTATTCTATCTATTCTATCCTATCTTATCTATCCTATCTTATCTATCCTATCTATCCTATCTATTCTATCTAATGTATCTAATCTATCTATCAAAGAACATGGAGGGTGAATTCTCCCAGCTGGAGCCGTAGGCAGGCAGCATCAGCAGGATACATCGGCCACCAGGAAATCAAATCCAAAGGAAACGGTTTAATAAACTGCACCTACCTTTCCACCTACCTGCTCGGTCGCTTGACCGGCTGCAACTGAGCTGCTTGTTGTGCTGGCAGCTGTGCATAGCAGCAAAGCCTTGATGACATCACGTCCCGCGATGACATCACCAGCACTGGCCCGGCAGCCAAGTTGTAAACAACTCTGCCAGTTGGTTGCCATGGCAACAGAGGCCAGCAAGTCTTGGACAAACAAACTTTTCGTAGCCACACTCGGGCTAATTTTTCGGGGTCGGTCCACCTGCGCACAACACACTCGAGGGATGTTTCTTGCAACACAGTAGTTTCAGGTGCAGCCGGCTTGTTTCCTTCTTCATTCTTTTGCTCTGTTTTTTGCAAACTCATTAGGGGGTGCACTGAACCTGGAGGCACTGCAATACCAGGTCAATGCCTGGAGAGGACAGAGCAAGCTCTTTTTCCATCTCCCTGTTCTAAAAATCCATTTAATATATGGTCCCCAGATAGGGGACGTATCAGATATTAAACTGATAAGAACAGATACTACACTTGATCTTAGCCAAAAGGCCGAGAAGCGATGGCCACAACGCTTTCCCGAAAACTCCCCTTCTCGGACACCACGACCTTCTTGTTAAGGCGAAGCCAGACATACATACCCTATTATGCGCTCCACCCTCTCAGATGGCGGACCGGACGTGCTTTCACACTGCATCTCCTATTGCCTAGCACTGCCTCTGTCTTCCTTTCTGCTCTCAAATCTGAATAGCTCCACCCCCCAATCACACTGCGTCTGCTTCCACCTGATGGATGGCAGACATACACGTCTCTGTCTCTGTCTCCGTCTCTGTCTGGCATACATGACATGCAGCTAGCTCTTTGGCTGGCTGTCTCTGTAGCTGGCTGGCTGTCTCTGTGGCTGGCTGCCTAGCTGGCTAGCTTATTATTAGTACCTATCTATCTATCTATCTATCTATCTATTCTATCTATTCTATCCTATCTTATCTATCCTATCTTATCTATCCTATCTATCCTATCTATTCTATCTAATGTATCTAATCTATCTATCAAAGAACATGGAGGGTGAATTCTCCCAGCTGGAGCCGTAGGCAGGCAGCATCAGCAGGATACATCGGCCACCAGGAAATCAAATCCAAAGGAAACGGTTTAATAAACTGCACCTACCTTTCCACCTACCTGCTCGGTCGCTTGACCGGCTGCAACTGAGCTGCTTGTTGTGCTGGCAGCTGTGCATAGCAGCAAAGCCTTGATGACATCACGTCCCGCGATGACATCACCAGCACTGGCCCGGCAGCCAAGTTGTAAACAACTCTGCCAGTTGGTTGCCATGGCAACAGAGGCCAGCAAGTCTTGGACAAACAAACTTTTCGTAGCCACACTCGGGCTAATTTTTCGGGGTCGGTCCACCTGCGCACAACACACTCGAGGGATGTTTCTTGCAACACAGTAGTTTCAGGTGCAGCCGGCTTGTTTCCTTCTTCATTCTTTTGCTCTGTTTTTTGCAAACTCATTAGGGGGTGCACTGAACCTGGAGGCACTGCAATACCAGGTCAATGCCTGGAGAGGACAGAGCAAGCTCTTTTTCCATCTCCCTGTTCTAAAAATCCATTTAATATATGGTCCCCAGATAGGGGACGTATCAGATATTAAACTGATAAGAACAGATTTTTTTTTAAGTTGAATACCCACATTGGGGTAAACTTTATTAAAACGTATAATTACTTATAATAACATAAAGATGTTTACAAGAAAAAATTACATAAAATCACATAAAATTACATAAAATTCTCAAGTAAATACATCTATAATAAAAGGGCACTTGGTGGCATTACAATACAGAGCTCCATTCAGATAAAAACCATTTTTTACATAAAAAAGGAGAGTTCTTTTTATCTACCATAAAATATTTGTACATTTCATTAAAAGCAATGCTTAAAACGTCATTCACAGATAAAATCTCGTGTTTAAACACTAAAATATTCCTGGCCGCCCACAGAGCTGCTTTGACGCTATTTATGGTCTTCCATGCCATTACTTTTTGAGTCCGTGTAGGGCATTCCAGACATCCAAATAAAATCGCATCATGGCTTAGTCGTTGTAGTCCGGTTATCTTTAAAATCAGAGGAGTCATCTTTGTCCATATCATTTGGGTAAAAACACAAAACCAAAAAATGTGAGAAGCCGTTTCATCACCTCCGCATCCCCTCCTGGGGCATATGGCCGAGTTGGTCAATCCTCTTCGATGCTGGAATGCCCGGCATGGAAGACACTCGTGGGCGCAGCTCCAGGCCAGGTCTTTCTGTGAATTAAAAACATAGTTAGCGCTCACGTTTTTCCATATCTGTTTGCATTGTTCTTCATTAAAATGTCTAATGGGGGTAACTAAAACATCGTCTTTCAGACTCTTTAAAACCAGTTTGCTGTTTTTTAAAACTTCAACTCTTTTATTCTGTAAGTTAAAAAGGGACACTATTTTCTCTAAAATCTTATATTGTACGGGAAGGTTAAAAGCATACGGGGAACTTAAAACTGTGGAAAACCACCCATGCTTTCTCATAAAAAATCCCATGTTAAAACGACAGAAATAAGACCAGTAAGTATCCTTAAAAAGAGCATTAAAACAAACACAAAAGAATCTGATTAAAAGAAATGTCTTAAAATCTGGGAAATCTTTACCACCCATTACCTTTGGTTTTAAAACCACCTCTCTCCTTAGTTTCTCCATCTTGGAGCTCCAAAAAAAAGTAAAACAAACCTTGATAATTTTTCCCAACATGCGGTCTGATGGAGGAAAAACAACACTTAAATATAATAAAATAGGTAAAATCACAGACTTTGTAATTAAAACCTTTCCCTCCATCGTTAGTTTCCTCATATTCCACATGCAAATTTTTTTGTTTACCTTTTGTGCCACCAAGTCCCAACTAGTAAAACCATTATTAGACTCATTGAAGGAGACCCCTAAAATCTGCACCGAATCCACTACGGGAATGGGGATATCTTCTAAAACAGTGTTTCCAATATTCAAGATGCTGCTTTTATTAAAATTAACTTTAAAACCGGAGGAGTCACAAAAATATTGGATTCGTTTTAGGGTTTTTCGAAGCGACGGGGCGTCCCTGCATAGTACCGCCACATCATCCATGTACCCCACTACCTTCGCCTCCAATCCCCCCCCGCCCGGCAGGGGGATTCCTCGGATTTGTCGGTCACTTCGTATCATACATAAAAGAGGCTCAATCGCACATATGAAGAGTAGTGGGGACAAGGGACACCCCTGCTTCACCCCGGAGTTTAAAAAGACGTCTTGAGTCTTAAAACCGTTAACTAAAATTTTACTGGTGCAGTTGTCATAAAATGCTTTTAGGGACTGTATAAAACCTTCAGGGATACCCATTTTTCTTAAAACCTTAAAAAGATAAAAATGAGAGACTCTATCAAAGGCTTTCTCAAAATCTACGGATAAAATAGCCATTCTACCCAGTCTCTCTTTCGTGTAATGAATGGAATCTTTTAAAAGGTTTAAATTATCTGTTATGCTCCTCCCGGGTACTCCACAAACCTGGTTGGGGTGGATAACTTTATCGATGACAGACTTTAATCTATTTGCACATATTTTGGCCATTATCTTGTAGTCACTATTTAGTAAAGTGATGGGCCTCCAGTTTTTAATGTCTGTTTTTTCTCCTTTTTTATAAAGTAAAGAGACTTCTCCTTTCTTCCAGGAGCCCGGGAGAGTTTTGGAGTTAAAAACTTCAGAAAGAAGTGCAAGCAGATCATCTTTTAAAACGCCATAAAAGATAACATAAAACTCCATGGGTATCCCATCAGGGCCAGGGACTTTACCTTTCTTAAAACTTTTGGTGGTCTCTAAAATCTCCTGCTCCGAGATGCCCTGTAATAAAAAATTTTGGGAGACAGGATCTAAAACGTTATTAAGCTCCTTCAATGAGTCATTCATAAAATCACAATTAATATCTTTTGTGTTAAAAAGATCTGCATAAAACTCATACACCTTTTCTAAAATACCTGGTGGGTCTGTTTTCCCGTCTATTTCATCGATCAGGGTATGCTTGTCATTGATTTTCTTAAAAAAGTACCTGGAGCAGGTCTCGTTCTCTTCAAGATGTTGCACTTTTGAACGGAATATAATTTCTTTCCCCCTCTGCTCCAGGCACTGGGAGATCTCTTTCTTTATCTCTGCGATCTCTTTGTCTACCTGCATACCCTGATCTCTGAATTTGTATTGCGTCTGCAGACGGGTATTAAGTTGATTAAAAAACTCTTTCTTCTCTTTGGCCTTTTTAACCCCAGCTTTAATAAAAAAGTTTTTAATTTTTTGTTTCATCTTTTCCCACCAGGCTATAATGGGGATGTTGGAGTTTCTTACCCGTCTGCAGCGCTTATAAAAGGTGATGAAATCGGATAAAATCTGCGGATCATTTAAAAGGGACACGTTTAACTTCCAGGCTCTTTTTCCCACTTTCTTCTCTTTGTCACATTTCACTTTAAAAGATAATAATTTATGGTCAGATAAAACATTAGACATAAGATCGCATTTAAAAGGCAGTATCTGATAAGAGCAAAATATAAAATCAATCCTGGAGCGACAGTTCCTGTTACCCCAGGTCACGCCGGCCTCCTCTGGTAAGTTACTATTACATTTTTTAAAAACGTCCGTTAACTTAAAATCTATAGTAACATTTTTCAGCATACCAGAGGTTTTATCGTAGTTTCTGCTTGTACTGCTAGAGAACCGGCGTTCCCCCTTTAAAACACAATTAAAATCCCCTGCTAAAATCAGTGGATCCGAGTTGTTTAAAAAAAGAGGTAAAACTTCCAGCATACTTGCTCTTTCATTTTTGTCTGGTGACCCATAAAAATTTAAAAACTGCCATTTAATACCGTCTATAAAAGCTTTGACCAATAAAATCCTGCCTGGTAAAATTTCATTAAAACTTTCAATTAAAACGTTCCCTTTGAATAAAATGGCGACACCTGCGGATTTTGACTCGTTCGACCCGGACCAGACAGATGGCCCGAGTCTCCAATCTTCTTTGTATTTCTTGTAATTTCTGTTGTGTGGGATGCAGCACTCCTGTAGGAAAAAAACTGAGGCGGTAAAAACAGACAGGTAATTAAAAAGGGCAGCTCTTCTTCTCTGGGAATGCAGGCTTCTCACATTAAAAGAAATACCGGACAATTCAGCCATGGGGGTGATAAAAATTTTTCTGTCTTTAGCCCGAGCTCAGCCTCAGCAGTCCTCAGCGAAGCCGGAGACCCCACTCGAGCTCTCGTAGCCCCCCGCTTCGGAATCGACCGTCAACATGGATGCGGGAGAGGAGCTTGCGTCGCTCAAATGCCCCCCCTCCACACCTGAGGCAGTTACTGTATATGGACCCCAAACCGACTCCATGGGCACTGTGTGAGCAGCGGCTTCACTTTCCGGCCCCTCCGCCGGGGCCGGCATCTTACTTTCTGATGTCTCAGGTATCTCATTTATCTCGGAGGTGGTTGCCTCTGGTTCCCCCACCGGGCAAGGAGGAGGAGAGGCTTTTGGTGGCACCCCAAGGGGAGCGTCCACTGGGTTCCCTTCCGGTACTACCATCGGCTCCCCTTTTACCACCTCCGAGTACGCTTTGCGCCTTTTTGTAGCCGCTGCTCCGCCCGGGTCCTCTGCCTCAGGGACAGGTGGGCCTGTATTTGGCCGCAGCCCCTGGTCAGCCTCCGCCGGGGTATCCGCGGCCCCAGTTGCCTGGGGAGGTATCCCCGTCGGCCGACCGTTGGCTCTCCGCTTAGCCCTCCTTTCTTTAGGGCTGTCATCACCTGTTTGGAGGGGGGCTTCAGATGTGTCCATACCTTCTGCTTCCTCTCCCTGTTGGGGGGCTGGTTGGTCTTCCGGCTGCTTCGAACTCTTTGGCTGCTGCTCAGGCCTCCCCATGGCACGACTTCTGTGTGGACAAAAAGCAAAGAGGTGACCAACTCGGTGACAGTTACGGCAAGTTTTTCCCAGTGGACAATTCTTAGCCTCATGAGAAGAGCTGCCACAATTCCTACAGGTGCTTTCGCAATCCTCCTTGGTGTGACCGTACTTGTGACACATTCGGCAAAAGGGTGGCATTCCTGTAAAATATATATCTCCTGTCATCTCTCCTAGTTTGAAGCGGGCTGGCGGCAATTTGACTCCTCCGGGTGTAGCAGCATCTTTAAAACAAGTCACACGAAATCTCCATTTTGAAGTCCAGACCCCAACTTCATTCATTATTTTCCCCAGACATTGGACCGACTTAAAATATACAGATAAAAACGATTTAATTTCATCAAGATCAGCAAACGGGCAGTACATCTTCACTACTATCAGCTTGGAAATATCTAAAACATGTTCCACAAATTTAATACCTTCAAGTCTGGGGTCTTTCTTGTCAGGGATTGCCGCCATTAGATCCTGGAAAATGCCACCTTGCGTAAAAGTAAAATCGTATATTCTTCTCCTTGGATAATCTTGAACAGCCAGGATCTCCCGCTTCTGAATGTTAAAAACGTCTACAAGCACGGTCTCCACCAAGTATTTCAATCCGCAGGTCGTCGCCTTTTCCTCCGTCACGATGATTCTCACGGTGTTCTTGATTCGGGCATAGCCCGGTATCCCATCTGAATCAAAATCCATGATGGGTTTGTGCGTCAGATAGCCACGTTACAATGCAACGTAACCAAATTCCTCTTATGCCCGCCGGCAGTCAGAGGTTGGGGGGGGGATCGCAACTCGTTGCCCCGGACTAAGCCTCTCTCCCAATAGCTGCAAGGGGGTTAAGTCCCACCACAAGGGAAAGGACGATCCCCCAAGGCAGAGAGAGAGGGTACCGGAGCACCTTCGGACCAGACCAAGGCAGTGCCGGATACGAATAAACAGCACTACACTTGATCTTAGCCAAAAGGCCGAGAAGCGATGGCCACAACGGCTTTCCCGAAAACTCCCCTTCTCGGACACCACGTCCTTCTTGTTAAGGCGAAGCCAGACATACATACCCTATTATGCGCTCCACCCTCTCAGATGGCGGACCGGACGTGCTTTCACACTGCATCTCCTATTGCCTAGCACTGCCTCTGTCTTCCTTTCTGCTCTCAAATCTGAATAGCTCCACCCCCCAATCACACTGCGTCTGCTTCCACCTGATGGATGGCAGACATACACGTCTCTGTCTCTGTCTCCGTCTCTGTCTGGCATACATGACATGCAGCTAGCTCTTTGGCTGGCTGTCTCTGTAGCTGGCTGGCTGTCTCTGTGGCTGGCTGCCTAGCTGGCTAGCTTATTATTAGTACCTACCTACCTACCTACCTACTATCTATCTATCTATCTATCTATCTAATCTATCCTATCTATCTATCTATCTATCTAATCTATCCTATCTATCCTATCTATTCTATCTAATGTATCTAATCTATCTATCAAAGAACATGGAGGGTGAATTCTCCCAGCTGGAGCCGTAGGCAGGCAGCATCAGCAGGATACATCGGCCACCAGGACATCAAATCCAAAGGAAACGGTTTAATAAACTGCACCTACCTTTCCACCTACCTGCTCGGTCGCTTGACCGGCTGCAACTGAGCTGCTTGTTGTGCTGGCAGCTGTGTATAGCAGCAAAGCCTTGATGACATCACGTCCCGCGATGACATCACCAGCACTGGCCCGGCAGCCAAGTTGTAAACAACTCTGCCAGTTGGTTGCCATGGCAACAGAGGCCAGCAAGTCTTGGACAAACAAACTTTTCGTAGCCACACTCGGGCTAATTTTTCGGGGTCGGTCCACCTGCGCACAACACACTCGAGGGATGTTTCTTGCAACACAGTAGTTTCAGGTGCAGCCGGCTTGTTTCCTTCTTCATTCTTTTGCTCTGTTTTTTGCAAACTCATTAGGGGGTGCACTGAACCTGGAGGCACTGCAATACCAGGTCAATGCCTGGAGAGGACAGAGCAAGCTCTTTTTCCATCTCCCTGTTCTAAAAATCCATTTAATATATGGTCCCCAGATAGGGGACGTATCAGATATTAAACTGATAAGAACAGATACTACACTTGATCTTAGCCAAAAGGCCGAGAAGCGATGGCCACAACGGTTTCCCGAAAACTCCCCTTCTCGGACACCACGTCCTTCTTGTTAAGGCGAAGCCAGACATACATACCCTATTATGCGCTCCACCCTCTCAGATGGCGGACCGGACGTGCTTTCACACTGCATCTCCTATTGCCTAGCACTGCCTCTGTCTTCCTTTCTGCTCTCAAATCTGAATAGCTCCACCCCCCAATCACACTGCGTCTGCTTCCACCTGATGGATGGCAGACATACACGTCTCTGTCTCTGTCTCCGTCTCTGTCTGGCATACATGACATGCAGCTAGCTCTTTGGCTGGCTGTCTCTGTAGCTGGCTGGCTGTCTCTGTGGCTGGCTGCCTAGCTGGCTAGCTTATTATTAGTACCTACCTACCTACCTACCTACCTACCTATCTATCTATCTATCTATCTATTCTATCCTATCTATCTATCCTATCTAATCTATCCTATCTATCCTATCTATTCTATCTAATGTATCTAATCTATCTATCAAAGAACATGGAGGGTGAATTCTCCCAGCTGGAGCCGTAGGCAGGCAGCATCAGCAGGATACATCGGCCACCAGGAAATCAAATCCAAAGGAAACGGTTTAATAAACTGCACCTACCTTTCCACCTACCTGCTCGGTCGCTTGACCGGCTGCAACTGAGCTGCTTGTTGTGCTGGCAGCTGTGTATAGCAGCAAAGCCTTGATGACATCACGTCCCGCGATGACATCACCAGCACTGGCCCGGCAGCCAAGTTGTAAACAACTCTGCCAGTTGGTTGCCATGGCAACAGAGGCCAGCAAGTCTTGGACAAACAAACTTTTCGTAGCCACACTCGGGCTAATTTTTCGGGGTCGGTCCACCTGCGCACAACACACTCGAGGGATGTTTCTTGCAACACAGTAGTTTCAGGTGCAGCCGGCTTGTTTCCTTCTTCATTCTTTTGCTCTGTTTTTTGCAAACTCATTAGGGGGTGCACTGAACCTGGAGGCACTGCAATACCAGGTCAATGCCTGGAGAGGACAGAGCAAGCTCTTTTTCCATCTCCCTGTTCTAAAAATCCATTTAATATATGGTCCCCAGATAGGGGACGTATCAGATATTAAACTGATAAGAACAGATACTACACTTGATCTTAGCCAAAAGGCCGAGAAGCGATGGCCACAACGGCTTTCCCGAAAACTCCCCTTCTCGGACACCACGTCCTTCTTGTTAAGGCGAAGCCAGACATACATACCCTATTATGCGCTCCACCCTCTCAGATGGCGGACCGGACGTGCTTTCACACTGCATCTCCTATTGCCTAGCACTGCCTCTGTCTTCCTTTCTGCTCTCAAATCTGAATAGCTCCACCCCCCAATCACACTGCGTCTGCTTCCACCTGATGGATGGCAGACATACACGTCTCTGTCTCTGTCTCCGTCTCTGTCTGGCATACATGACATGCAGCTAGCTCTTTGGCTGGCTGTCTCTGTAGCTGGCTGGCTGTCTCTGTGGCTGGCTGCCTAGCTGGCTAGCTTATTATTAGTACCTACCTACCTACCTACCTACCTATCTATCTATCTATCTATCTATCTATCTATCTATCTATCTATCTATCTAATCTATCCTATCTATCCTATCTATTCTATCTAATGTATCTAATCTATCTATCAAAGAACATGGAGGGTGAATTCTCCCAGCTGGAGCCGTAGGCAGGCAGCATCAGCAGGATACATCGGCCGGCCACCAGGAAATCAAATCCAAAGGAAACGGTTTAATAAACTGCACCTACCTTTCCACCTACCTGCTCGGTCGCTTGACCGGCTGCAACTGAGCTGCTTGTTGTGCTGGCAGCTGTGTATAGCAGCAAAGCCTTGATGACATCACGTCCCGCGATGACATCACCAGCACTGGCCCGGCAGCCAAGTTGTAAACAACTCTGCCAGTTGGTTGCCATGGCAACAGAGGCCAGCAAGTCTTGGACAAACAAACTTTTCGTAGCCACACTCGGGCTAATTTTTCGGGGTCGGTCCACCTGCGCACAACACACTCGAGGGATGTTTCTTGCAAAACAGTAGTTTCAGGTGCAGCCGGCTTGTTTCCTTCTTCATTCTTTTGCTCTGTTTTTTGCAAACTCATTAGGGGGTGCACTGAACCTGGAGGCACTGCAATACCAGGTCAATGCCTGGAGAGGACAGAGCAAGCTCTTTTTCCATCTCCCTGTTCTAAAAATCCATTTAATATATGGTCCCCAGATAGGGGACGTATCAGATATTAAACTGATAAGAACAGATACTACACTTGATCTTAGCCAAAAGGCCGAGAAGCGATGGCCACAACGGTTTCCCGAAAACTCCCCTTCTCGGACACCACGTCCTTCTTGTTAAGGCGAAGCCAGACATACATACCCTATTATGCGCTCCACCCTCTCAGATGGCGGACCGGACGTGCTTTCACACTGCATCTCCTATTGCCTAGCACTGCCTCTGTCTTCCTTTCTGCTCTCAAATCTGAATAGCTCCACCCCCCAATCACACTGCGTCTGCTTCCACCTGATGGATGGCAGACATACACGTCTCTGTCTCTGTCTCCGTCTCTGTCTGGCATACATGACATGCAGCTAGCTCTTTGGCTGGCTGTCTCTGTAGCTGGCTGGCTGTCTCTGTGGCTGGCTGCCTAGCTGGCTAGCTTATTATTAGTACCTACCTACCTACCTACCTATCTATCTATCTATCTATCTATCTATCTATCTATCTATCTATCTATCTATCCTATCTAATCTATCCTATCTATCCTATCTATTCTATCTAATGTATCTAATCTATCTATCAAAGAACATGGAGGGTGAATTCTCCCAGCTGGAGCCGTAGGCAGGCAGCATCAGCAGGATACATCGGCCACCAGGAAATCAAATCCAAAGGAAACGGTTTAATAAACTGCACCTACCTTTCCACCTACCTGCTCGGTCGCTTGACCGGCTGCAACTGAGCTGCTTGTTGTGCTGGCAGCTGTGTATAGCAGCAAAGCCTTGATGACATCACGTCCCGCGATGACATCACCAGCACTGGCCCGGCAGCCAAGTTGTAAACAACTCTGCCAGTTGGTTGCCATGGCAACAGAGGCCAGCAAGTCTTGGACAAACAAACTTTTCGTAGCCACACTCGGGCTAATTTTTCGGGGTCGGTCCACCTGCGCACAACACACTCGAGGGATGTTTCTTGCAACACAGTAGTTTCAGGTGCAGCCGGCTTGTTTCCTTCTTCATTCTTTTGCTCTGTTTTTTGCAAACTCATTAGGGGGTGCACTGAACCTGGAGGCACTGCAATACCAGGTCAATGCCTGGAGAGGACAGAGCAAGCTCTTTTTCCATCTCCCTGTTCTAAAAATCCATTTAATATATGGTCCCCAGATAGGGGACGTATCAGATATTAAACTGATAAGAACAGATTTTTTTTTGATTGAAAATATCTTTATTACAATCAGTCGTCGTCAGGCATACATAAACTGTGACGCAGCACAGTTCAATAAATAAGACACTACATACTCAGCACCATGGTACAACATACAGCACAGGCTCCCTACGCTATACATCATACCACCCGCTACACTAACATTCCAGCATACCTTAACAATCCTAAAACAACAAACAATAAAGCAATACAGACAAGTGATGGGGTAAGGGGGGTGGGAGAGAGGGGGGTAGGGAGGGGAAATCACAGGCCCGAAGCTTTATTGAAAGACAACACAACACAAGGGGAGAGGGGGAAGGAGAGGGGTATCAATCCTCTTCTTCCTGGTCCGATCTGTCCATGATGGAATAGTCTCTGAGCAGGCTGTGGACCAGCCTGCGGCAGTCCAGAAAGGACATCCTCTCCTTCTTCAGAATGAGGCGGTTCCTGGCAAGCCATATAGCGTCCTTAAAACAGTTCATAAGGCGCCAGGCCTCCCGGGTTGCCTCATCGCCGAAATTCCCAGGGAACAGGCCGTACAGCACCGCGCAGTGCGTTAGCCTGTTCCTGGGCACACAGTCACTGAGTTCAAGTTCCAGGGCGTCCAACAGGCCCTGAGCAAACGGACACTGCCAAAAGAGGTGCGAAGATGTTTCCTCCACGAAGGGGCACCGGGGGCAGTACCGCGTTTTGCACAGGTTGCGGGCATGCATGAATGACCTCAAAGGCAGTCCCCCCTGAATGGCCATCCAAGACAAGTCCTTGTGCCCGTTGGTCAGCTTTGCCGAAGCCACATTTGTCCATACAGTCTCTGCGGTGGCCGCAGCGAGCCCTGGAACGAGCTCCATAGAGTCCTGTGCTCTGATGAGCTTGTGGACAGTTTTTGGCTTCCACAAGTCGGGCTTGAGTCCCTCCAGTTGGTGTTCCCTCACAAACTTGACGACGCCCCCGTAGAACCAGGGAGTGTGCCAGTTGTAAGGGATGGAGCTGTCCCACTTGTCCCAGCTCAGACCCCTCCAGAGGGGGAGGAGGAACAGGCGAGACATGGACCTGCCCGCAGAGCCATTTTTCTGTTGCAGAGTCCTCCGCACACAGTCACATACAAAGGCTGCCCGCAGCAAGGTAGGGATATCCGGAACACCTTTTCCGCCCTTGCGGGGTTCCTTGTACATCACGGAGCGCTTCACTCTGTCCATTTTGGAGCCCCAGATGAAACAAAACACGGTCCTGGTGATGGCCCTGCAGACGGTGACATGGGGGGGCCAGGCCTGTGCGGTGTACTGGAGCACAGGCAGAACTTCGTTCCTCAGGACCAATGCTTTGCCCTCAATGGTGAGGTGTCTGAGGCTCCACAGCCCGATCTTCGTATTGACCTTAGCCAATCGCTCTTCCCAGGACTTGAGGGCCGCGCCTTCCTTTCCGAACCAGACTCCAAGGATCTTGATGAAGTCCGGTTTGATGGTAAACGGGAAGGGGGCGGAGGAAGCCAGGTGCCACTCCCCGAAGAGCATAGCCTCCGACTTCCCGCAGTTGACCTTTGCCCCTGAAGCCTTTCCGAACTTCTCGCAGGTCTGGACGAGTGCGGTCACCGAACGCTGGTCAGCGCAGAAGACGGTCACGTCGTCCATGTACAGCGAGCACTTGACCTCGTGTCGATCGGGTCCGGGTACGGTGATCCCTCTGATCTCTCCGTTCTGCCGTATAGCCTCCGCGAAGGATTCTATAACACAAACAAAAAGGAGAGGTGAGAGAGGGCAGCCTTGTCTGACCCCAGAGAGAACCGGAAAGGGGTCAGTCTTCCAGCCGTTCACCAGTACCCTGCTGAAAATATCAAAATACATCACGTTAACAAAACGACAAAACATATCACCAAGTCCTAACCTACGCAGTGCCCTGCCCATGAACTCGTGAGAGACCCGGTCGAAAGCCTTCTCCTGATCAAGGCTGACCAGGGCCGCGTGTGCACGGCGGCTTTGGATGTAATGGACCGTGTCCCTCACTAGGGCGAGGCTGTCTGCGATCCTGCGGCCGGGAATGCCACAGGTCTGGTCCAGATGGACGACCCGACCGATGACCTTCTTCAGCCGGTTGGCCAGCACCTTGGCGAGGATCTTGTAGTCCACGTTCAAGAGAGAGATGGGACGCCAATTTTTCAAGTCACATCTCTCCCCCTTCCGCTTATACAGGATCGTGATCATACCCTCCCTCAACGACGGAGGCATTCTGCCCTCCACCACCATCTCCTCGTACAGCTCCAACAGGTCCGGGCAAATGAGATCCCCCAGCGCTACATAGAGCTCCGCTGGGAGACCATCACTGCCCGGGGTCCTGCCAGGCCTAAAGGATTTAGCGGCAGAGAGCAGCTCCCCCACCGTCAAGGGGGCGTCCATGGCCGACGCACCTGCGGGATCAACAACGTTAGTGATACCTGACAGGAACTCGTCGGCCACTTCGGAGTCGGTGGTCTTCGGGGCGTAGAGGCTGCGGTAGAAGCTAGTGACAACCCCCATCACGTCCTCTTTGCCCTTCCGCAAACTTCCGGTCTCATCCCGCAGCTCAGTCAGGGGCGTGTGGCCGGCGTGGAGTTTCCTGAAAAAGAACGAGTTACATTTCTCACCCTTCTCCAGGTTCTCCACCTTGGAACGGAAGACGATTCGCTTGGATTCCTCCTCAAAGTGCCTTTGCAAGCTCTTTTTGGTCTCCTCCAGCTCCTCCTTCACGTCCCAGCCGCACCGGAGAAGGTCTTGCAGTGACCGCAGCTCGCGCTGCAGCCTCCTGAAGTCCCTCTTTCTTCCGCACGCCTGTTGACGACTCTTGGCCTGAAAGAAACTGCGAAATTGAACCTTAACAAATTCCCACCAATCACTAACACGCTCAAACATACATTTATCGTTGCGCCATACGATGTAGGCCTCTCTAAGCTCCTCCAGAACCTCCTCCTGAGCCAGTAGAGCACAATTCAGCTTCCAGGAGCCTGGGCCAGATGGGAAACCATGGCCCAGAACCCCTTGAAACAGAATGGCCCTGTGGTCAGAGAAGAAGCAGGGAACCATAGAGTGCCTAGTCTGCCTGACTGCTCGAGAGGCAAACACAAAGTCAATCCGAGAACGGAGCGAGCCATCGGGGCGGCTCCATGTATAATTAACAGAGCCGTTCCCGATGGACCCAACAACGTC
Organism: Dendropsophus ebraccatus; assembly: GCF_027789765.1. Taxonomy (NCBI): domain Eukaryota; kingdom Metazoa; phylum Chordata; class Amphibia; order Anura; family Hylidae; genus Dendropsophus; species Dendropsophus ebraccatus. The sequence continues at coordinate 54,539,606 of NC_091467.1, read as the reverse complement.
CTGCAAGGATGCTTCAGTCACCATCTCGATGAGCAGTTTGGATGTGACATCCAACTTGACAGATGTCCCAGAACTGCGTCCGTCCGCTTCAATGGGGCAGTTGAAGTCCCCACCCAACACTACAGCCCTGGAGGTTGCGAGCTGGGCCCGCAGGGCCTGGAATAGTTCCAGACGCGCACCCTTCTCAGGAGAGGCATACACATTGATGAGCCTTACGGGCTCCCCCGCCCAAGAGCCGTCTGCAATTAGCAATCTGCCACAGACAAGCTCCTGAACAGAATCAAGTGTAAAGTTGCCTCCCCTGATCAGGATGGCGACCCCTGCGGACTTACAGTCGCCCCCGCCGGACCAGTAGGAGGGACCGTGGGACCACTGCCTGGCCAGATGGTTGTAGGACCTAGAAGAGGACAGAGCACATTCCTGCAACATATACACATCGCACAACTGAGCATTTAAAAACGAAAGAACTGTCTGGAATCTAGACCTATCTCTCATACTCCGCACATTTAAGCTAAAGATGGAAAGATTAGCCATGGGGAGAAAAGAAAAGGGTTAGTCACAGACTCATACGATACCACTCCGGTCGGGCGGATCCTCTTCTTCGGGGCCCGCCGGCCCGACCCATTCCCGTATGCACTCCTCCAGCGCCTCTTTCAGGTGTGCATTCTCTGGGACGTCCTCGAAGTCGAAAGCCTCCGGTTCGTCGACCAGATTCTCCACCACCTGATCCATGTCGCTTTCCTCCGGGAGGTCATCTTCGCAGACCTCGATGATCTTTTTCTTGGAGGTCTCAGCCGATGGGCTGTCCCTCACTTTCCTCTTCCTGTCGGGAACCACTGTGGGGACAAGAGGGGGAAAATCCTCCAAGGAGAGAACCACAGCAGCGGGAGGAAAGGTTAGTGCTGCTGGGTTGGGGGAGTGGGGTGGGAGGGTGGGGGTAGGGGCGGGGGACAGGGGACCCACTGAGGCAATGGGATAGGGGAGGGATTCCTCAGTGGGGGTGGGCGGGGAGGGAGAGGGGGGAGGGGGGGAAGGAGGGGAGGGGGAAGGGGTAGGGAGGGCGGGGGTGGGGGGAGGGTTAGGGGCCGTCGTCCTCTTACCCTCCTTCTTCTTCTTCTCCTTCTCCTTGGGCTTCTGCGCTGCTTGGGCTACGGCCGGCTGCTGGCCGGTCGGAGCTTTGGCAACCACGGATGCCCACGTTCTCTTTTCCCTCTGGGGGCAGGCCCTGTAGCTGTGGTCCGCATGGCCGCAGAGGTTGCAGGTTTTTGCCTTCGGACAGTCCTTGGTCCCATGCCCCGGCACTCGGCAGACTCTACAGGAATCTTCGCTGCAGTCCTTCGCCTGATGACCCTTCTTGCTGCATCTCCTGCAGATCTGCGGCATATCCGGGTAATAGATGAAGCCTGGAGCGTCACCCAAAGAGAAAGCCTGAGGCAGGTGCTGGAAACCGTCGTCCGATGACTCATCCCTGTTGAGCCTCACGACCACCGACCACTTGCCAGTCCAGAATCCAAGGCTGCTCAGGATCTTGGAGGGTTCCTTGACCACTGTGCAGTACCTTGCAAGGAATGTGGCGATGTCCTTGCCTGGGATGTACGGGTTAAGGATTGAAACCGTCACCCGCCTCTCCTCCCTTTGGATTAAGCAGTTGCTTACAAAGCGAGAGAAAGGGGATTCGGGCCTCGCTGCCTTTACCGCCTCCCAGTACCTCCTGCAGGTGTTGAAGGAGGCAAATGTCACATAGAAGATCCCCGTGAAGAAGAAAATGCTGAGGGTTTCAGCCTTGGAGAAACCCTGGTCCAGGACCATCTTCTTAGCGAACACATCCTCAGACATGTCCGGCTCTCTACCATCCACCTTCTTCAGTCGCATGGCCACCGTAGTGCGCATCCAGGGCCGCAGTGTAGGGACGCCTGGATCCGCAGCCTTGCTGGTCGTCGGCTGAGCTGGGGCGGCAGAGGAAGAGGCATCCACGACCCGGGCCTCCTGGCTCTTCCTCGCTTCCTTCTGCTGGGTCTTCTTCATCTCCGGTGCTGGTGCTGAAGAGGCCATCGCTTCTCCCGGTCGAGCTCTTTCCTGGTGGGCGGAGCTATGCAGATCCTCGTCGAAGGGGGCGGAGAGATGCAAATCCTCGTCGCCGGCTTCTTCGGGGTTCAGCGTCGTCCTTCTCGGGGTTCCGGGGCGTCTTCGTCGATCGTTCGTCGGCAGGCGGGATCGAAGTGGTTCTCCGGTCAAACCGTCGGGCACAGGACAATCGAGCAGCAGGCCGAGAGGAAGGTTCACTCTCGTTCCTGGGGAATAGCCCTACACCCAATAGCTGCAGTGAGCTTAAGACGAATTAAATCGCCGATGCCCAAAGGCCGAGTGCAGGGGGTACCCCAGGACCTGAGCCGTCAAGTCAAGGCAGTTCAGTAAGACAAGATACTACACTTGATCTTAGCCAAAAGGCCGAGAAGCGATGGCCACAACGGTTTCCCGAAAACTCCCCTTCTCGGACACCACGTCCTTCTTGTTAAGGCGAAGCCAGACATACATACCCTATTATGCGCTCCACCCTCTCAGATGGCGGACCGGACGTGCTTTCACACTGCATCTCCTATTGCCTAGCACTGCCTCTGTCTTCCTTTCTGCTCTCAAATCTGAATAGCTCCACCCCCCAATCACACTGCGTCTGCTTCCACCTGATGGATGGCAGACATACACGTCTCTGTCTCTGTCTCCGTCTCTGTCTGGCATACATGACATGCAGCTAGCTCTTTGGCTGGCTGTCTCTGTAGCTGGCTGGCTGTCTCTGTGGCTGGCTGCCTAGCTGGCTAGCTTATTATTAGTACCTACCTACCTACCTACCTACCTACCTATCTATCTATCTATCTATCTATCTATCTATCTATCTATCTATCTAATCTATCCTATCTATCCTATCTATTCTATCTAATGTATCTAATCTATCTATCAAAGAACATGGAGGGTGAATTCTCCCAGCTGGAGCCGTAGGCAGGCAGCATCAGCAGGATACATCGGCCGGCCACCAGGAAATCAAATCCAAAGGAAACGGTTTAATAAACTGCACCTACCTTTCCACCTACCTGCTCGGTCGCTTGACCGGCTGCAACTGAGCTGCTTGTTGTGCTGGCAGCTGTGTATAGCAGCAAAGCCTTGATGACATCACGTCCCGCGATGACATCACCAGCACTGGCCCGGCAGCCAAGTTGTAAACAACTCTGCCAGTTGGTTGCCATGGCAACAGAGGCCAGCAAGTCTTGGACAAACAAACTTTTCGTAGCCACACTCGGGCTAATTTTTCGGGGTCGGTCCACCTGCGCACAACACACTCGAGGGATGTTTCTTGCAAAACAGTAGTTTCAGGTGCAGCCGGCTTGTTTCCTTCTTCATTCTTTTGCTCTGTTTTTTGCAAACTCATTAGGGGGTGCACTGAACCTGGAGGCACTGCAATACCAGGTCAATGCCTGGAGAGGACAGAGCAAGCTCTTTTTCCATCTCCCTGTTCTAAAAATCCATTTAATATATGGTCCCCAGATAGGGGACGTATCAGATATTAAACTGATAAGAACAGATACTACACTTGATCTTAGCCAAAAGGCCGAGAAGCGATGGCCACAACGGTTTCCCGAAAACTCCCCTTCTCGGACACCACGTCCTTCTTGTTAAGGCGAAGCCAGACATACATACCCTATTATGCGCTCCACCCTCTCAGATGGCGGACCGGACGTGCTTTCACACTGCATCTCCTATTGCCTAGCACTGCCTCTGTCTTCCTTTCTGCTCTCAAATCTGAATAGCTCCACCCCCCAATCACACTGCGTCTGCTTCCACCTGATGGATGGCAGACATACACGTCTCTGTCTCTGTCTCCGTCTCTGTCTGGCATACATGACATGCAGCTAGCTCTTTGGCTGGCTGTCTCTGTAGCTGGCTGGCTGTCTCTGTGGCTGGCTGCCTAGCTGGCTAGCTTATTATTAGTACCTACCTACCTACCTACCTACCTACCTATCTATCTATCTATCTATCTATCTATCTATCTATCTATCTATCTATCTAATCTATCCTATCTATCCTATCTATTCTATCTAATGTATCTAATCTATCTATCAAAGAACATGGAGGGTGAATTCTCCCAGCTGGAGCCGTAGGCAGGCAGCATCAGCAGGATACATCGGCCGGCCACCAGGAAATCAAATCCAAAGGAAACGGTTTAATAAACTGCACCTACCTTTCCACCTACCTGCTCGGTCGCTTGACCGGCTGCAACTGAGCTGCTTGTTGTGCTGGCAGCTGTGTATAGCAGCAAAGCCTTGATGACATCACGTCCCGCGATGACATCACCAGCACTGGCCCGGCAGCCAAGTTGTAAACAACTCTGCCAGTTGGTTGCCATGGCAACAGAGGCCAGCAAGTCTTGGACAAACAAACTTTTCGTAGCCACACTCGGGCTAATTTTTCGGGGTCGGTCCACCTGCGCACAACACACTCGAGGGATGTTTCTTGCAAAACAGTAGTTTCAGGTGCAGCCGGCTTGTTTCCTTCTTCATTCTTTTGCTCTGTTTTTTGCAAACTCATTAGGGGGTGCACTGAACCTGGAGGCACTGCAATACCAGGTCAATGCCTGGAGAGGACAGAGCAAGCTCTTTTTCCATCTCCCTGTTCTAAAAATCCATTTAATATATGGTCCCCAGATAGGGGACGTATCAGATATTAAACTGATAAGAACAGATACTACACTTGATCTTAGCCAAAAGGCCGAGAAGCGATGGCCACAACGGTTTCCCGAAAACTCCCCTTCTCGGACACCACGTCCTTCTTGTTAAGGCGAAGCCAGACATACATACCCTATTATGCGCTCCACCCTCTCAGATGGCGGACCGGACGTGCTTTCACACTGCATCTCCTATTGCCTAGCACTGCCTCTGTCTTCCTTTCTGCTCTCAAATCTGAATAGCTCCACCCCCCAATCACACTGCGTCTGCTTCCACCTGATGGATGGCAGACATACACGTCTCTGTCTCTGTCTCCGTCTCTGTCTGGCATACATGACATGCAGCTAGCTCTTTGGCTGGCTGTCTCTGTAGCTGGCTGGCTGTCTCTGTGGCTGGCTGCCTAGCTGGCTAGCTTATTATTAGTACCTACCTACCTACCTACCTACCTATCTATCTATCTATCTATCTATCTATCTATCTATCTATCTATCTATCTAATCTATCCTATCTATCCTATCTATTCTATCTAATGTATCTAATCTATCTATCAAAGAACATGGAGGGTGAATTCTCCCAGCTGGAGCCGTAGGCAGGCAGCATCAGCAGGATACATCGGCCGGCCACCAGGAAATCAAATCCAAAGGAAACGGTTTAATAAACTGCACCTACCTTTCCACCTACCTGCTCGGTCGCTTGACCGGCTGCAACTGAGCTGCTTGTTGTGCTGGCAGCTGTGTATAGCAGCAAAGCCTTGATGACATCACGTCCCGCGATGACATCACCAGCACTGGCCCGGCAGCCAAGTTGTAAACAACTCTGCCAGTTGGTTGCCATGGCAACAGAGGCCAGCAAGTCTTGGACAAACAAACTTTTCGTAGCCACACTCGGGCTAATTTTTCGGGGTCGGTCCACCTGCGCACAACACACTCGAGGGATGTTTCTTGCAAAACAGTAGTTTCAGGTGCAGCCGGCTTGTTTCCTTCTTCATTCTTTTGCTCTGTTTTTTGCAAACTCATTAGGGGGTGCACTGAACCTGGAGGCACTGCAATACCAGGTCAATGCCTGGAGAGGACAGAGCAAGCTCTTTTTCCATCTCCCTGTTCTAAAAATCCATTTAATATATGGTCCCCAGATAGGGGACGTATCAGATATTAAACTGATAAGAACAGATACTACACTTGATCTTAGCCAAAAGGCCGAGAAGCGATGGCCACAACGGTTTCCCGAAAACTCCCCTTCTCGGACACCACGTCCTTCTTGTTAAGGCGAAGCCAGACATACATACCCTATTATGCGCTCCACCCTCTCAGATGGCGGACCGGACGTGCTTTCACACTGCATCTCCTATTGCCTAGCACTGCCTCTGTCTTCCTTTCTGCTCTCAAATCTGAATAGCTCCACCCCCCAATCACACTGCGTCTGCTTCCACCTGATGGATGGCAGACATACACGTCTCTGTCTCTGTCTCCGTCTCTGTCTGGCATACATGACATGCAGCTAGCTCTTTGGCTGGCTGTCTCTGTAGCTGGCTGGCTGTCTCTGTGGCTGGCTGCCTAGCTGGCTAGCTTATTATTAGTACCTACCTACCTACCTACTCTATCTATCTATCTATCTATCTATCTATCTATCTATCTATCTATCCTATCTATCTATCCTATCTATCCTATCTATTCTATCTAATGTATCTAATCTATCTATCAAAGAACATGGAGGGTGAATTCTCCCAGCTGGAGCCGTAGGCAGGCAGCATCAGCAGGATACATCGGCCACCAGGAAATCAAATCCAAAGGAAACGGTTTAATAAACTGCACCTACCTTTCCACCTACCTGCTCGGTCGCTTGACCGGCTGCAACTGAGCTGCTTGTTGTGCTGGCAGCTGTGTATAGCAGCAAAGCCTTGATGACATCACGTCCCGCGATGACATCACCAGCACTGGCCCGGCAGCCAAGTTGTAAACAACTCTGCCAGTTGGTTGCCATGGCAACAGAGGCCAGCAAGTCTTGGACAAACAAACTTTTCGTAGCCACACTCGGGCTAATTTTTCGGGGTCGGTCCACCTGCGCACAACACACTCGAGGGATGTTTCTTGCAACACAGTAGTTTCAGGTGCAGCCGGCTTGTTTCCTTCTTCATTCTTTTGCTCTGTTTTTTGCAAACTCATTAGGGGGTGCACTGAACCTGGAGGCACTGCAATACCAGGTCAATGCCTGGAGAGGACAGAGCAAGCTCTTTTTCCATCTCCCTGTTCTAAAAATCCATTTAATATATGGTCCCCAGATAGGGGACGTATCAGATATTAAACTGATAAGAACAGATACTACACTTGATCTTAGCCAAAAGGCCGAGAAGCGATGGCCACAACGCTTTCCCGAAAACTCCCCTTCTCGGACACCACGTCCTTCTTGTTAAGGCGAAGCCAGACATACATACCCTATTATGCGCTCCACCCTCTCAGATGGCGGACCGGACGTGCTTTCACACTGCATCTCCTATTGCCTAGCACTGCCTCTGTCTTCCTTTCTGCTCTCAAATCTGAATAGCTCCACCCCCCAATCACACTGCGTCTGCTTCCACCTGATGGATGGCAGACATACACGTCTCTGTCTCTGTCTCCGTCTCTGTCTGGCATACATGACATGCAGCTAGCTCTTTGGCTGGCTGTCTCTGTAGCTGGCTGGCTGTCTCTGTGGCTGGCTGCCTAGCTGGCTAGCTTATTATTAGTACCTATCTATCTATCTATCTATCTATCTATCTATTCTATCTATTCTATCCTATCTTATCTATCCTATCTTATCTATCCTATCTATCCTATCTATTCTATCTAATGTATCTAATCTATCTATCAAAGAACATGGAGGGTGAATTCTCCCAGCTGGAGCCGTAGGCAGGCAGCATCAGCAGGATACATCGGCCACCAGGAAATCAAATCCAAAGGAAACGGTTTAATAAACTGCACCTACCTTTCCACCTACCTGCTCGGTCGCTTGACCGGCTGCAACTGAGCTGCTTGTTGTGCTGGCAGCTGTGCATAGCAGCAAAGCCTTGATGACATCACGTCCCGCGATGACATCACCAGCACTGGCCCGGCAGCCAAGTTGTAAACAACTCTGCCAGTTGGTTGCCATGGCAACAGAGGCCAGCAAGTCTTGGACAAACAAACTTTTCGTAGCCACACTCGGGCTAATTTTTCGGGGTCGGTCCACCTGCGCACAACACACTCGAGGGATGTTTCTTGCAACACAGTAGTTTCAGGTGCAGCCGGCTTGTTTCCTTCTTCATTCTTTTGCTCTGTTTTTTGCAAACTCATTAGGGGGTGCACTGAACCTGGAGGCACTGCAATACCAGGTCAATGCCTGGAGAGGACAGAGCAAGCTCTTTTTCCATCTCCCTGTTCTAAAAATCCATTTAATATATGGTCCCCAGATAGGGGACGTATCAGATATTAAACTGATAAGAACAGATTTTTTTTTTTTAAGTTGGCTATCCCACAAAGGGGATGTCAACAATTTTATTCAAAAACAAGTTATTTTACAAATAAAAGAATTTTAACTAATCAAATAAACATAACACAAATCAAGGTCTCATACCGCCTTTGAAAGCAAAAAAACACAATAAACGAATCATAACAAAGGATATTGAACTTGATGCTTCTAGTCTTCTAATAATACCTGGGGGGACTTTATAAGTTTCACAAAACCTTTTAGTATGATTTTCTACATGTGTCCTGACTGCCTCACTTAAATGGTTACAATAAGACTCTCTTTCTAGAGCTTCTACCTGAACCCAAAACTCTTTTGACACACATTCATAGTCTTTTCTTTCCTCCTCTGAAAAAGGTCTTTCAGACCATGACTTTTTATCTTTCCTCTCTCCCTCCCTGGGAGCCCTCTTAACTGAAGGACCCGGGCTGCCCTCCCGCCCTGGGACCACCTCCTTCGGGACAATCTCCTCCCTACTTACTTTCCCAGGTGCAGGCTCATCTTTTTCTTTTTCCCTATTTCTTTTCCTTTTCTTAGGACAAGAAACATATAAGTGGTCAACACTACCACATAAATGACATGCTTTAGGCTGTTTACATGTATCAGGCAAATGTCCCTCCTTTTGGCACTTCCCACACCAAAGAACTTCACAATTTTCTTTGACATGTCCATATTTCTTGCACTTTCTGCAAAAGTCCTCCATGCCTGCATAAAACAGGTCCCCGTTGATCCGACCAATCTTGAACCGACCCGGTGGGACACACAGACTCCCGTCTCCCAGGACTTTAAATTTCACGAGAAACTTCCACTTCATAGTCCATAGTCCATATTGATTTAGAACTTTCCCTTTTGGGGTAACATCTTCGCAAAATCTTGACAGAAAATCCGATATCTCCTCTTCTTCGATATACGGACTGTACATTCTCACAGTCACTATGCGTTCTCTCCTCGGGAAATGAGAAATAACGTCAATTCCATTAAGCAATACATTTTCCCTCACACATTCCAGCTTACCCATAAGAAAGCTGCAATCCTCCTCCGAGTTCAGCACTAGGTCGTAAACACCTCGTCTGGGAAACTCCAAAATAGCCAAGATCTGGTTCTTCTTAACTCCAAACAACTTGATAAGAAGTTCCTCCACGATAAAGGCCAGTCCCTTCTCTTTTTTTCCCAGCATCGTGCAGGATAAACCGGACACCATTCCGTATACGGGCATAAGATGGCACTTCTCCGGTGGATGATCCATCCTGGTTTGTAGCCTCCATAGCTCTAGGTCCAAACCAACGACTCCTGAACAGGAAAAAGGACACGCAAGAACACCTCACCTGCTAACCGCAGATAGGTGAGATCGCTTCCCGTTGCCTGGGGACTAAGCCGCCTGCCAATAGCAGCATGGAGGTAAACCTCCAAGGCCGACAGGTCGGGTACCCCAGGCACCTTCTGACCAGATCTCCTGTAGAAACTACACTTGATCTTAGCCAAAAGGCCGAGAAGCGATGGCCACAACGCTTTCCCGAAAACTCCCCTTCTCGGACACCACGACCTTCTTGTTAAGGCGAAGCCAGACATACATACCCTATTATGCGCTCCACCCTCTCAGATGGCGGACCGGACGTGCTTTCACACTGCATCTCCTATTGCCTAGCACTGCCTCTGTCTTCCTTTCTGCTCTCAAATCTGAATAGCTCCACCCCCCAATCACACTGCGTCTGCTTCCACCTGATGGATGGCAGACATACACGTCTCTGTCTCTGTCTCCGTCTCTGTCTGGCATACATGACATGCAGCTAGCTCTTTGGCTGGCTGTCTCTGTAGCTGGCTGGCTGTCTCTGTGGCTGGCTGCCTAGCTGGCTAGCTTATTATTAGTACCTATCTATCTATCTATCTATCTATCTATCTATTCTATCTATTCTATCCTATCTTATCTATCCTATCTTATCTATCCTATCTATCCTATCTATTCTATCTAATGTATCTAATCTATCTATCAAAGAACATGGAGGGTGAATTCTCCCAGCTGGAGCCGTAGGCAGGCAGCATCAGCAGGATACATCGGCCACCAGGAAATCAAATCCAAAGGAAACGGTTTAATAAACTGCACCTACCTTTCCACCTACCTGCTCGGTCGCTTGACCGGCTGCAACTGAGCTGCTTGTTGTGCTGGCAGCTGTGCATAGCAGCAAAGCCTTGATGACATCACGTCCCGCGATGACATCACCAGCACTGGCCCGGCAGCCAAGTTGTAAACAACTCTGCCAGTTGGTTGCCATGGCAACAGAGGCCAGCAAGTCTTGGACAAACAAACTTTTCGTAGCCACACTCGGGCTAATTTTTCGGGGTCGGTCCACCTGCGCACAACACACTCGAGGGATGTTTCTTGCAACACAGTAGTTTCAGGTGCAGCCGGCTTGTTTCCTTCTTCATTCTTTTGCTCTGTTTTTTGCAAACTCATTAGGGGGTGCACTGAACCTGGAGGCACTGCAATACCAGGTCAATGCCTGGAGAGGACAGAGCAAGCTCTTTTTCCATCTCCCTGTTCTAAAAATCCATTTAATATATGGTCCCCAGATAGGGGACGTATCAGATATTAAACTGATAAGAACAGATTTTTTTTTTTTTTTTTTTTAAGTTGATTATCCCCTAGAGGATAACAACCAATTTTATTAAAAAACAAAAAGCTTTACAACAACAAAAATAAATCTACAAACAATAAACAAAACAAAACAAACAACCAAACAAAAAAAGTATCTAACCTTTAACCTCCATAAAAAGAAAAAACACCAAAATAAAGTTACATCACCCTCTTAAACCTCCCGTAAATGCAAAATAAGTCAACAACCGAAACATATTCTGAGACATCGAACTTGACTCTTCTACTCGCTTTATTATCTCCCCAGGTATATGATACGTCTCAAAAAATCTCTTTCTATCTTTCCCCAAACTAGCCTTCACTTTTTCTTCCACCCTCCCATAAAAATTCCTCTTTTCTAGCGCCTCTATTGCCTCCCACATCTCCTGAGATACCATACCACGCTCCCTCCTTCCTTCCTCTGAAAGTGACCTTACAACCCTTTGTCTTTTCTCCTCCTCTCTGGGAACCCTCTCCACCTCCCTAGGAGTCCTTCTAACTGAAGGATCCATGTCTTTTCCCTCCTGCTGAGGACTCTCACTCCCTCCAGCTGCTTCCTGCCCTTCCTCCTTCTCCCTCCCCCGCTTTTTCTTAAGTGGACATACAGCGTACAGGTGTTCTCCACTCCCACACAGGTGACAAAGCTTTTGTTGATTACATGACTCTGCAGAATGTCCTTCTGTCTGACATTTAGTACAAAGTGAAACAGTACACTGCTCCTTCAAATGCCCATAATTTTTACATTTCCGACAAAAGTCTTCCATTCCAGAGAAGAACACGTCCCCATTAACTGCTCCAATCTTGAAACGTCCTGGGGGAACACACAGCTTTCCATTCTCCAGGACTTTGAACTTCACAAGAAATCTTCTTTTCATTGTCCACAATCCGAACTGATTCAGGATTTTCCCTTTAGAAGTAATTTCCTCACAGTACTTTGCCAAGAAAACCGCAATTTCCTCTTCCTCCACATAGGGACTGTACATCCGGACGGTTATCAGTCTTTCTCTCCTCGGGTAATGAGAAATTATATCAATACCATTTAATACAGCATTTCCCTTACAATATTCAATCTTACCCATAAGATAACTGTAATCTTCTTCTGAAGCCAACACCAGATCGTATACACCACGCTTTGGAAACTCCAGTAAGGCCAAAATCTGACTCCTCTGCAAACTGAAGAGCTTGAAGAAAACCTCCTCCACCAAGAAGACAAGGCCCCGCTCTTTCTTTCCAGGATCCTTTAATGCAAAACGACATCCATTCCTGATTTTCGCATAAGCCGGGACTTCTTCAGCTGAGGTTCCATCTGCATTCGTTGCTTCCATTTTTCAAAATATCGCCACCGCCAAACACCGTACAGGACCAAAGCACCTCCCTTGCGAACAAGTAGGTGAGATCACTTGGTCTTAGCCAAAAGGCCGAGAAGCGATGGCCACAACGCTTTCCCGAAAACTCCCCTTCTCGGACACCACGACCTTCTTGTTAAGGCGAAGCCAGACATACATACCCTATTATGCGCTCCACCCTCTCAGATGGCGGACCGGACGTGCTTTCACACTGCATCTCCTATTGCCTAGCACTGCCTCTGTCTTCCTTTCTGCTCTCAAATCTGAATAGCTCCACCCCCCAATCACACTGCGTCTGCTTCCACCTGATGGATGGCAGACATACACGTCTCTGTCTCTGTCTCCGTCTCTGTCTGGCATACATGACATGCAGCTAGCTCTTTGGCTGGCTGTCTCTGTAGCTGGCTGGCTGTCTCTGTGGCTGGCTGCCTAGCTGGCTAGCTTATTATTAGTACCTATCTATCTATCTATCTATCTATCTATTCTATCTATTCTATCCTATCTTATCTATCCTATCTTATCTATCCTATCTATCCTATCTATTCTATCTAATGTATCTAATCTATCTATCAAAGAACATGGAGGGTGAATTCTCCCAGCTGGAGCCGTAGGCAGGCAGCATCAGCAGGATACATCGGCCACCAGGAAATCAAATCCAAAGGAAACGGTTTAATAAACTGCACCTACCTTTCCACCTACCTGCTCGGTCGCTTGACCGGCTGCAACTGAGCTGCTTGTTGTGCTGGCAGCTGTGCATAGCAGCAAAGCCTTGATGACATCACGTCCCGCGATGACATCACCAGCACTGGCCCGGCAGCCAAGTTGTAAACAACTCTGCCAGTTGGTTGCCATGGCAACAGAGGCCAGCAAGTCTTGGACAAACAAACTTTTCGTAGCCACACTCGGGCTAATTTTTCGGGGTCGGTCCACCTGCGCACAACACACTCGAGGGATGTTTCTTGCAACACAGTAGTTTCAGGTGCAGCCGGCTTGTTTCCTTCTTCATTCTTTTGCTCTGTTTTTTGCAAACTCATTAGGGGGTGCACTGAACCTGGAGGCACTGCAATACCAGGTCAATGCCTGGAGAGGACAGAGCAAGCTCTTTTTCCATCTCCCTGTTCTAAAAATCCATTTAATATATGGTCCCCAGATAGGGGACGTATCAGATATTAAACTGATAAGAACAGATACTACACTTGATCTTAGCCAAAAGGCCGAGAAGCGATGGCCACAACGCTTTCCCGAAAACTCCCCTTCTCGGACACCACGACCTTCTTGTTAAGGCGAAGCCAGACATACATACCCTATTATGCGCTCCACCCTCTCAGATGGCGGACCGGACGTGCTTTCACACTGCATCTCCTATTGCCTAGCACTGCCTCTGTCTTCCTTTCTGCTCTCAAATCTGAATAGCTCCACCCCCCAATCACACTGCGTCTGCTTCCACCTGATGGATGGCAGACATACACGTCTCTGTCTCTGTCTCCGTCTCTGTCTGGCATACATGACATGCAGCTAGCTCTTTGGCTGGCTGTCTCTGTAGCTGGCTGGCTGTCTCTGTGGCTGGCTGCCTAGCTGGCTAGCTTATTATTAGTACCTATCTATCTATCTATCTATCTATCTATCTATCTATCTATCTATCTATCTATTCTATCTATTCTATCCTATCTTATCTATCCTATCTTATCTATCCTATCTATCCTATCTATTCTATCTAATGTATCTAATCTATCTATCAAAGAACATGGAGGGTGAATTCTCCCAGCTGGAGCCGTAGGCAGGCAGCATCAGCAGGATACATCGGCCACCAGGAAATCAAATCCAAAGGAAACGGTTTAATAAACTGCACCTACCTTTCCACCTACCTGCTCGGTCGCTTGACCGGCTGCAACTGAGCTGCTTGTTGTGCTGGCAGCTGTGCATAGCAGCAAAGCCTTGATGACATCACGTCCCGCGATGACATCACCAGCACTGGCCCGGCAGCCAAGTTGTAAACAACTCTGCCAGTTGGTTGCCATGGCAACAGAGGCCAGCAAGTCTTGGACAAACAAACTTTTCGTAGCCACACTCGGGCTAATTTTTCGGGGTCGGTCCACCTGCGCACAACACACTCGAGGGATGTTTCTTGCAACACAGTAGTTTCAGGTGCAGCCGGCTTGTTTCCTTCTTCATTCTTTTGCTCTGTTTTTTGCAAACTCATTAGGGGGTGCACTGAACCTGGAGGCACTGCAATACCAGGTCAATGCCTGGAGAGGACAGAGCAAGCTCTTTTTCCATCTCCCTGTTCTAAAAATCCATTTAATATATGGTCCCCAGATAGGGGACGTATCAGATATTAAACTGATAAGAACAGATACTACACTTGATCTTAGCCAAAAGGCCGAGAAGCGATGGCCACAACGCTTTCCCGAAAACTCCCCTTCTCGGACACCACGACCTTCTTGTTAAGGCGAAGCCAGACATACATACCCTATTATGCGCTCCACCCTCTCAGATGGCGGACCGGACGTGCTTTCACACTGCATCTCCTATTGCCTAGCACTGCCTCTGTCTTCCTTTCTGCTCTCAAATCTGAATAGCTCCACCCCCCAATCACACTGCGTCTGCTTCCACCTGATGGATGGCAGACATACACGTCTCTGTCTCTGTCTCTGTCTGGCATACATGACATGCAGCTAGCTCTTTGGCTGGCTGTCTCTGTAGCTGGCTGGCTGTCTCTGTGGCTGGCTGCCTAGCTGGCTAGCTTATTATTAGTACCTATCTATCTATCTATCTATCTATCTATCTATCTATTCTATCTATTCTATCCTATCTTATCTATCCTATCTTATCTATCCTATCTATCCTATCTATTCTATCTAATGTATCTAATCTATCTATCAAAGAACATGGAGGGTGAATTCTCCCAGCTGGAGCCGTAGGCAGGCAGCATCAGCAGGATACATCGGCCACCAGGAAATCAAATCCAAAGGAAACGGTTTAATAAACTGCACCTACCTTTCCACCTACCTGCTCGGTCGCTTGACCGGCTGCAACTGAGCTGCTTGTTGTGCTGGCAGCTGTGCATAGCAGCAAAGCCTTGATGACATCACGTCCCGCGATGACATCACCAGCACTGGCCCGGCAGCCAAGTTGTAAACAACTCTGCCAGTTGGTTGCCATGGCAACAGAGGCCAGCAAGTCTTGGACAAACAAACTTTTCGTAGCCACACTCGGGCTAATTTTTCGGGGTCGGTCCACCTGCGCACAACACACTCGAGGGATGTTTCTTGCAACACAGTAGTTTCAGGTGCAGCCGGCTTGTTTCCTTCTTCATTCTTTTGCTCTGTTTTTTGCAAACTCATTAGGGGGTGCACTGAACCTGGAGGCACTGCAATACCAGGTCAATGCCTGGAGAGGACAGAGCAAGCTCTTTTTCCATCTCCCTGTTCTAAAAATCCATTTAATATATGGTCCCCAGATAGGGGACGTATCAGATATTAAACTGATAAGAACAGATACTACACTTGATCTTAGCCAAAAGGCCGAGAAGCGATGGCCACAACGCTTTCCCGAAAACTCCCCTTCTCGGACACCACGACCTTCTTGTTAAGGCGAAGCCAGACATACATACCCTATTATGCGCTCCACCCTCTCAGATGGCGGACCGGACGTGCTTTCACACTGCATCTCCTATTGCCTAGCACTGCCTCTGTCTTCCTTTCTGCTCTCAAATCTGAATAGCTCCACCCCCCAATCACACTGCGTCTGCTTCCACCTGATGGATGGCAGACATACACGTCTCTGTCTCTGTCTCCGTCTCTGTCTGGCATACATGACATGCAGCTAGCTCTTTGGCTGGCTGTCTCTGTAGCTGGCTGGCTGTCTCTGTGGCTGGCTGCCTAGCTGGCTAGCTTATTATTAGTACCTATCTATCTATCTATCTATCTATCTATCTATTCTATCTATTCTATCCTATCTTATCTATCCTATCTTATCTATCCTATCTATCCTATCTATTCTATCTAATGTATCTAATCTATCTATCAAAGAACATGGAGGGTGAATTCTCCCAGCTGGAGCCGTAGGCAGGCAGCATCAGCAGGATACATCGGCCACCAGGAAATCAAATCCAAAGGAAACGGTTTAATAAACTGCACCTACCTTTCCACCTACCTGCTCGGTCGCTTGACCGGCTGCAACTGAGCTGCTTGTTGTGCTGGCAGCTGTGCATAGCAGCAAAGCCTTGATGACATCACGTCCCGCGATGACATCACCAGCACTGGCCCGGCAGCCAAGTTGTAAACAACTCTGCCAGTTGGTTGCCATGGCAACAGAGGCCAGCAAGTCTTGGACAAACAAACTTTTCGTAGCCACACTCGGGCTAATTTTTCGGGGTCGGTCCACCTGCGCACAACACACTCGAGGGATGTTTCTTGCAACACAGTAGTTTCAGGTGCAGCCGGCTTGTTTCCTTCTTCATTCTTTTGCTCTGTTTTTTGCAAACTCATTAGGGGGTGCACTGAACCTGGAGGCACTGCAATACCAGGTCAATGCCTGGAGAGGACAGAGCAAGCTCTTTTTCCATCTCCCTGTTCTAAAAATCCATTTAATATATGGTCCCCAGATAGGGGACGTATCAGATATTAAACTGATAAGAACAGATTTTTTTTTTTAAGTTGGCTATCCACAAGGGATATCAACGATTTTATTTAAAACAGAAAAAATACACATGCTTATCAAACAAAACAAAATTCAATAATACACTTTTTATCAACTCAAACGTTACCAAAGGAAACCTCTTTAGAAATAAACTCCACCACCTTTAAATCTTCATCCCTCCTTTATACGCAAAATAAGACAACACTTGTAACATAATAACAGATTTTGAACCTTCTTCCAATCTTTTAACAAGTTTTATAGGTATCTTATAAGTTTCAAAAAACCTTGCTCTATCTTTTTCTAGGTTTTGCGCCACTTTCGCATACATTTTATTAAAATGCAAACCTCCTATCTCTAATCTATCGATCTCCTCCCAAACCTCTACCGGTACTGTCGCATAATCTTTTCTTTCGTCTTCTGTTTGCTTTCCTTTTGTAACCGGCTCCGTCTTATCTCTCTCTCTAGTGGCTCTCTTAATAGAAAGAGCAGCTCCCTCCTCCTGTTGAGAAACAATATTACCTTCCTCTGTCTCTTCCTTTTCTTTTTCCCTACTTCTCTTTTTCTTTGTAGGGCAATAAGCATATAAATGGTCAACACTTCCACACAAATGACATGTTTTCTGTTGATCACACATGTTTGGCAAATGTCCTTCTTTTTGACACTTCCCACACCACAGTGCTGTACAATTGTCCTTTATATGTCCATATTTCTTGCAGTTGCGGCAAAAATCCTCCATGCCAGCATAAAACAAATCACCATTGACACGGCCTATTTTAAAACGTCCTGGTGGGACACACAAACTCCCGTCTTCTAGTTCTTTGAACTTGACGGCGAATCTCCATTTCATCGTCCATAGGCCATACTGGTTCAGAACTTTTCCCTTCGAGATGATATCTTCGCAAAATCTTGACAAAAATACAGTTATCTCCTCCTCGGAGATATACGGGCTGTACATCCGGACAGTCAATATACGTTCTCTCCTCGGGAAATGAGACATTACGTCAATTCCATTCAACAATACATTCCCTTTCCCGCATTCCAGCTTACCCATTAATAAGCTGTGGTCCTCCTCGGAGCTCATCACAAGGTCGTAACAACCTCTCTTGGGAAACTCCAATATCGCCAATATCTGGTCTTTCCGAATTTCAAGAAGCTTGAACAGAAGTTCTTCCACGACAAAGGCCAGTCCCATCATCTTTTTCCCAGGGTCTCTCAGGATAAACCGAACTCCATTCTTTATTCGAGCATAAGAAGGCACCTCTCCGGTAGATGACCCATCCTGGTTCGAAAACTCCATGTTCTTACGACCAGCAAAGCGTAACGACTCCGTGCAGAAACTAGAAGACACCTCACCTGCAAAACAGCAGATAGGTGAGGATCGCTTCCCGTTGCCTGGGGACTAAGCCGCCTGCCAAAAGCAGCAAGGAGGTGAACCTCCAAGGCCAACAGGTCGGGTACCCCAGGCACCTTCTGACCAGATCTCCTGTAGATACTACACTTGATCTTAGCCAAAAGGCCGAGAAGCGATGGCCACAACGCTTTCCCGAAAACTCCCCTTCTCGGACACCACGACCTTCTTGTTAAGGCGAAGCCAGACATACATACCCTATTATGCGCTCCACCCTCTCAGATGGCGGACCGGACGTGCTTTCACACTGCATCTCCTATTGCCTAGCACTGCCTCTGTCTTCCTTTCTGCTCTCAAATCTGAATAGCTCCACCCCCCAATCACACTGCGTCTGCTTCCACCTGATGGATGGCAGACATACACGTCTCTGTCTCTGTCTCCGTCTCTGTCTGGCATACATGACATGCAGCTAGCTCTTTGGCTGGCTGTCTCTGTAGCTGGCTGGCTGTCTCTGTGGCTGGCTGCCTAGCTGGCTAGCTTATTATTAGTACCTATCTATCTATCTATCTATCTATCTATTCTATCTATTCTATCCTATCTTATCTATCCTATCTTATCTATCCTATCTATCCTATCTATTCTATCTAATGTATCTAATCTATCTATCAAAGAACATGGAGGGTGAATTCTCCCAGCTGGAGCCGTAGGCAGGCAGCATCAGCAGGATACATCGGCCACCAGGAAATCAAATCCAAAGGAAACGGTTTAATAAACTGCACCTACCTTTCCACCTACCTGCTCGGTCGCTTGACCGGCTGCAACTGAGCTGCTTGTTGTGCTGGCAGCTGTGCATAGCAGCAAAGCCTTGATGACATCACGTCCCGCGATGACATCACCAGCACTGGCCCGGCAGCCAAGTTGTAAACAACTCTGCCAGTTGGTTGCCATGGCAACAGAGGCCAGCAAGTCTTGGACAAACAAACTTTTCGTAGCCACACTCGGGCTAATTTTTCGGGGTCGGTCCACCTGCGCACAACACACTCGAGGGATGTTTCTTGCAACACAGTAGTTTCAGGTGCAGCCGGCTTGTTTCCTTCTTCATTCTTTTGCTCTGTTTTTTGCAAACTCATTAGGGGGTGCACTGAACCTGGAGGCACTGCAATACCAGGTCAATGCCTGGAGAGGACAGAGCAAGCTCTTTTTCCATCTCCCTGTTCTAAAAATCCATTTAATATATGGTCCCCAGATAGGGGACGTATCAGATATTAAACTGATAAGAACAGATTTTTTTTTTTTTTTTTACAAAAGTTTATTAGACAAATCAATCCAACATAAGTTTTCAAAAAATATACATAACCTTCCAGCATAAAGTGTACAATACAAACATCACCAATAACAACATCAGTAGAACCTTCAAGTACAAGTACTCACAATAGAAAGAAAACAATCTATTATACCCAATGTTTCCATTTCTTTACCTTCCAAACTCCCTCCGCATCAGAACCAGACCGTATACTGTCCATTTTATACGTGAAATACAATTTACTCAGAAACAGTTTAACAGAATCATCAACGGACAATTGAGCATGGTGATAAAACAGAAGGTTACGAGAGTCCCACAGCGTTTCTCTCAAGACTGTAATGAACAGCCACGCCACCCTATGCTGTGCTGAAGTGCCTAACCCCACACCATAAAAGAACAAATTAAGAGGACCGGATGTAATTCCTGTCAATTCCATGAATAAGCGTTGTAGTCTGACAATTACTTGTTGAGGAAAGGAACAAACCCAGAACAAATGAGCAATTGTCTCTGCACCACCACACCTGTCCCTTGGACAACAGGCCGAAGGCGCCATACCTCTATGATGGAGAAACTCTCTGGTAGGAAGTGCATTGTGGAATGCCAGCCATGTTACCTCTCTCTGCCTTGCAGTCACTGGTAATGCGGTAATAAATTTCCATGCTCTTTTGGCTTGCAAGCTGGACAAGGACACAATATTACACACAGTTTCCTCAGCACGGACAAATTTTAGAATATGTGTTTTACTTGTACATAGTAATCCCAAGGATTTCAAATTAAATTTATTCAGGAATGTTTGCAGGCAGAAATAAAAGGAAGGAGTCACAAATGCCCACGGCTTAGTCCTATCCACAGATAACCATCCCCATTTTTGGAACATCCAGCCACCCAGATAACGGACCATGTGTCCCACCCAGCTAGTACTGAGGACAAGCTTATGGATAAACAACCAATAATGTAATTGACACAAGAAGGCGATATTTGGAAAGTGCAAACCTCCATTGTCTCTCAATTTCATGCACTTGTCCCTGGACACTTTCTCCATTCTGGAGCCCCATAAGAAGATACACAATACTCTTGTAATACGCTGGAGCCACCTAGTGGTAGGAGGGAAAACACCAGTGAGGTAAAAGATCATTGGCAGAATAATAGCTTTAATAATCAGCACTTTGCCAAACAGAGTCATCTGTCGTGACCTATAAAAGTTGAGCTTCTGAGTCACACGTTCTCCCAATCTGTTGAAGGACCTTTCACCAGTTAAATTTTTATCAAAATGCACCCCCAAAATGTCCAACCCTTGTGGGTCACGAGGCACCTGAGAATCTAGAATAGGAGTACGTTCAGCAAAGCAAGTATACCGACATTTCTCCCAGTTAACTGATAAGGACGACATAGAGCAAAAGATCCGTAAGTGCAATTTGGCCCGATTTACATCCGCTTGAGATGTGTTCACAAGCACTACATCGTCCATATAGGCCAGTACTTTGACTGCCTCCCCCTTTGCTCCCGGCACAAAAAAACCTTTAATAACCTTGTCTTTAATAACCGACTGAATAAAAGGTTCCATTACACTTATGAACAATACCGGGGATAAGGGGCAGCCTTGCCGAACCCCTGAAGATACTGTGAACAGGTCACCTAATGTCCCATTCACCAGAACGCAGCTGGTGATATTTGTGTACATACCCTCTATCACACGAAGTATAGCTGTTGGAATACCGAACATTTGAAGGACCATGAAAAGAAATTTATGCGACACTCTATCATAAGCCTTTTGTAAGTCCAGAGAAGTAAGGACCAATTGACAGTTTGTAGAAACAGCGTGGTGAATAACATCTCTAACCAATATTAAATTCTCATGTATACGCCTGCCAGGTATGGCGCAGGTTTGAGCAGGCCCAAAGAGGTCTGGCAAAACAGTTTTTAAACGTGTTGTAAGCAATTTAGCAACTACCTTGTAATCCACATTAAGTAGGGTAATTGGACGCCAATTTTTGACATCCCTACGGTCACCTTTTTTGTAAAGCAGAGTAATAACTCCCTCCTTCATGGAAGGAGCAAGCACCCCTGTAGAAAGGATAAACTGGATGAGTTGGACAAACACCACCTTAATAATATCCCAAAAAGTAATATAAAATTCTTTAGATATCCCATCCAAACCAGGGGTTTTATTGTTCTGCATGCCCTTCAATGTATCCAGAACCTCCCCCTCAGTCACCAGTGTTGTCAAAGAAGGAACCTGAGCCTCTGGGACCCTAGTATCCAACACAGAAACATATTCCTCCATCTCAGGTTCTGAAACACAATCACGGTTAACAAACAAATCCGCATAAAAACTGGTGACAGTGGGTCCCACATTGGAGCCCTGTACCTCAGTCCCATTCTTATCCAGAACAGATTTGATAACTGATGCTGTACGGACTGATTTTTTGAAGAAATACCTGGTACACTGCTCACCTTCCTCCACGTGCCGTACTTTAGCACGGAATATGATTTGTTTACCCCTGTCAGCAAGAAAATCATTAAACCTTTGTTTAGCAGCAGTCAGTTCGTCCTCCACATCAATACCTTCCTGCTTTAGTTTACCTAACAGCACTAAACTATTGACCATTTTGACATATTGTTGTCGGCGCTGTCTGGCCACACTTTTACCATAACATTTGAAGAAAGAAGCAATTTCACCCTTCACCCAGTCCCACCATAGCAAAAGTGAGTCAAAAGTATGTGCCTTAGCATACCACATATCAAATTTTTTGGCAAATAAACTGTAAACATCAGGCCCACACAATAGTGAATTGTTGAGTTTCCAGAATCCCTTACCATGTAACACCGCCCCTTGTAATGACACAGTACCAAGTAACCCCACATGGTCAGAGAAACCCACATCAATGTGATTGTAACCCACAACTTGGAAATGAGCCGTAGCAAATATAAAGTCAATTCGTGACTTGACCGTACCTCTATCAGCAAAATAGGTGAAAACAATGTCATTTGAATTATAAACCGTACAAACATCTTGTAAGGAGAAGTCTTGTACAATAGAAACCAGCAGTTTACCAGTACTATCCACATGTGACACATTAGTAGTCCCACAGCGCCCTCTAGTGTCAATGATGCAGTTAAAGTCACCTGTAAGAATAGTAGGTAAGGTGCCTGGTAGGAAAAAACGCAGGTTAGTGAGAAAATCCACTCGTTCTGCCTTCTGAGCAGGAGCGTAAACATTTAACAATCTCAAGGGGACACCAGAGAATTCCAAGTCTAACTGTTGCAAGCGTCCCGGTATGAGAACAGTATGACGCAAACAATGTAATAGCTGAGATTTAAGCAAAATACCTATTCCAGCATTCCTTGAAGCATCTGAAGGAGCCCAGAATGCAGGCCCATGTGTCCATTCAGCATCAGAAGGCAGAGTATGTAATGAACATTCCTGAAGGCAAATAACATCTACAGGCTGAGTGCTCAAAAAATCAAAAATAGCTGCTCTCCTGACTTTAGAGGCCAATCCTCTAACATTTAGGGAAAGAATCTTGAACATGGTAAAGCAAGGAAAGCAGGTAAACTAAAAACAGTCAAAAGACAAAAATTAAGTCTGTGCTTCTGGGAAGCAACATACCTCCTGCAGCTGAAGAACTCCGGCCGAATCCAGGTATTCTGCAGAGGGGGAAATCGGAGCCTGATGACAGGGTATCTCAGCTTCAGCCGTAGACATAACGTCGTCCTCAGACGAACCGGAGAGGATGCTGAAACGATTAGCACTGGGAGCAGCATCCATCAGCTTCTTCTTAGGAGGGCCCGTACCCTCCCTACATTGCTTGCGACGAGCCCGTACAAGCGTGAAGCCCTGCTGGTCCTGGTCAGCTGCAGGCGTGGGCGGAATCACGGTGCCAGAGGACGAAGGTAGGACACTGTCGGATGTGTCAGTGTCAGCCCAGGAAATGACAGCACTGGTCTCCTCACCATCAGATTGCATCGGGGACTGGAATTCTTCAATGTCGTCATCCGTGGAGGCAGGCAGCGAAGGTGGGCCGGACTCAATCTGCTGTGGGGCAGGGGAGGCCTCAGCAACCGCTCCAGCGTCAGGAACAATGAGTGGCCTTGGACTCGCATCAGCAGCACGGTCAGATGCCAAAGGGGTCACTGGCGCTATCTGCAATGGCGGAGGCAAAAGCAGAGGTGGCATACGAGCAAAAGCCTGGGCCATAGTAAGCTCTTTTACAGGCTCCTCAGGCTGCTCTACAGGTGGCTCAACCTCCAAAAAAATAGGTCCACGGCCTGAGCTGGCAGCATCAGCGTAGCTTCGACTGGTTCTCATACCTTTGGGGCAGGCCCGTGCCAGGTGCTCCCTTGAACCACAGAGATCACAGGTGCGAGGCTTCAAGCAGCTTCCAGCATCATGGTCTTGTCCTCCACAATTCCGGCAACAGCGACCAGTGGGGCAGGAGTCCTTTGTGTGCCCAAAACTCAGGCACTGGCGGCAGTACTTCGGCTGACCTGGGTACACCAGGTATCCTCGATTGCCTCCCAGGGAGAAGGTAGCAGGTGGATTCATGATCCCCCCAATGCCATCAGGGTCTGGACGAAACCGCACCCAGAAACGAAGCTTGCCATTCGGGATCCCGAAGCAGTTCCTCAGCTTAGTGCCTCCTCTGACGCTGCTGCAATATCTCTGAAGAAAGGCCACCACATGAGCCAGCTCAGTGAAGGGGTTGTAGAGGTGGACGGTCACCGGCTTCTCATCCATCTGGAACAGCGGCAGCAAGATGAAGTCCTTCAGCTCCTGCTTCTTTATCAGCTCCTTGCACTTCTCAAAGATTGAGAGGCACTGAGAATTCGTCTCAAAAGAGACGTCAAACAGCCCTTGGGAAGCGTTGTCTTGAAGGCAGAAGATCTCCGAGGCGTTCAGCTTCAACATCCTAAAAAGGACGACTTGAACGAAAGTTCCCAGCTCATATCTGCGGTTGCAGTCTGGCTTCACCAGAAATCGCACAGTGTTACGGATGCCTTGTGACTCCATTCCACCAGCAGGATGATCCTCTTCTCTTGATCTTAGCCAAAAGGCCGAGAAGCGATGGCCACAACGCTTTCCCGAAAACTCCCCTTCTCGGACACCACGACCTTCTTGTTAAGGCGAAGCCAGACATACATACCCTATTATGCGCTCCACCCTCTCAGATGGCGGACCGGACGTGCTTTCACACTGCATCTCCTATTGCCTAGCACTGCCTCTGTCTTCCTTTCTGCTCTCAAATCTGAATAGCTCCACCCCCCAATCACACTGCGTCTGCTTCCACCTGATGGATGGCAGACATACACGTCTCTGTCTCTGTCTCCGTCTCTGTCTGGCATACATGACATGCAGCTAGCTCTTTGGCTGGCTGTCTCTGTAGCTGGCTGGCTGTCTCTGTGGCTGGCTGCCTAGCTGGCTAGCTTATTATTAGTACCTATCTATCTATCTATCTATCTATCTATTCTATCTATTCTATCCTATCTTATCTATCCTATCTTATCTATCCTATCTATCCTATCTATTCTATCTAATGTATCTAATCTATCTATCAAAGAACATGGAGGGTGAATTCTCCCAGCTGGAGCCGTAGGCAGGCAGCATCAGCAGGATACATCGGCCACCAGGAAATCAAATCCAAAGGAAACGGTTTAATAAACTGCACCTACCTTTCCACCTACCTGCTCGGTCGCTTGACCGGCTGCAACTGAGCTGCTTGTTGTGCTGGCAGCTGTGCATAGCAGCAAAGCCTTGATGACATCACGTCCCGCGATGACATCACCAGCACTGGCCCGGCAGCCAAGTTGTAAACAACTCTGCCAGTTGGTTGCCATGGCAACAGAGGCCAGCAAGTCTTGGACAAACAAACTTTTCGTAGCCACACTCGGGCTAATTTTTCGGGGTCGGTCCACCTGCGCACAACACACTCGAGGGATGTTTCTTGCAACACAGTAGTTTCAGGTGCAGCCGGCTTGTTTCCTTCTTCATTCTTTTGCTCTGTTTTTTGCAAACTCATTAGGGGGTGCACTGAACCTGGAGGCACTGCAATACCAGGTCAATGCCTGGAGAGGACAGAGCAAGCTCTTTTTCCATCTCCCTGTTCTAAAAATCCATTTAATATATGGTCCCCAGATAGGGGACGTATCAGATATTAAACTGATAAGAACAGATTTTTTTGATTGAAAATATCTTTATTACAATCAGTCGTCGTCAGGCATACATAAACTGTGACGCAGCACAGTTCAATAAATAAGACACTACATACTCAGCACCATGGTACAACATACAGCACAGGCTCCCTACGCTATACATCATACCACCCGCTACACTAACATTCCTGCATACCTTAACAATCCTAAAACAACAAACAATAAAGCAATACAGACAAGTGATGGGGTAAGGGGGGTGGGAGAGAGGGGGGTAGGGAGGGGAAATCACAGGCCCGAAGCTTTATTGAAAGACAACACAACACAAGGGGAGAGGGGGAAGGAGAGGGGTATCAATCCTCTTCTTCCTGGTCCGATCTGTCCATGATGGAATAGTCTCTGAGCAGGCTGTGGACCAGCCTGCGGCAGTCCAGAAAGGACATCCTCTCCTTCTTCAGAATGAGGCGGTTCCTGGCAAGCCATATAGCGTCCTTAAAACAGTTCATAAGGCGCCAGGCCTCCCGGGTTGCCTCATCGCCGAAATTCCCAGGGAACAGGCCGTACAGCACCGCGCAGTGCGTTAGCCTGTTCCTGGGCACACAGTCACTGAGTTCAAGTTCCAGGGCGTCCAACAGGCCCTGAGCAAACGGACACTGCCAAAAGAGGTGCGAAGATGTTTCCTCCACGAAGGGGCACCGGGGGCAGTACCGCGTTTTGCACAGGTTGCGGGCATGCATGAATGACCTCAAAGGCAGTCCCCCCTGAATGGCCATCCAAGACAAGTCCTTGTGCCCGTTGGTCAGCTTTGCCGAAGCCACATTTGTCCATACAGTCTCTGCGGTGGCCGCAGCGAGCCCTGGAACGAGCTCCATAGAGTCCTGTGCTCTGATGAGCTTGTGGACAGTTTTTGGCTTCCACAAGTCGGGCTTGAGTCCCTCCAGTTGGTGTTCCCTCACAAACTTGACGACGCCCCCGTAGAACCAGGGAGTGTGCCAGTTGTAAGGGATGGAGCTGTCCCACTTGTCCCAGCTCAGACCCCTCCAGAGGGGGAGGAGGAACAGGCGAGACATGGACCTGCCCGCAGAGCCATTCTTCTGTTGCAGAGTCCTCCGCACACAGTCACATACGAAGGCTGCCCGCAGCAAGGTAGGGATATCCGGAACACCTTTTCCGCCCTTGCGGGGTTCCTTGTACATCACGGAGCGCTTCACTCTGTCCATTTTGGAGCCCCAGATGAAACAAAACACGGTCCTGGTGATGGCCCTGCAGACGGTGACATGGGGGGGCCAGGCCTGTGCGGTGTACTGGAGCACAGGCAGAACTTCGTTCCTCAGGACCAATGCTTTGCCCTCAATGGTGAGGTGTCTGAGGCTCCACAGCCCGATCTTCGTATTGACCTTAGCCAATCGCTCTTCCCAGGACTTGAGGGCCGCGCCTTCCTTTCCGAACCAGACTCCAAGGATCTTGATGAAGTCCGGTTTGATGGTAAACGGGAAGGGGGCGGAGGAAGCCAGGTGCCACTCCCCGAAGAGCATAGCCTCCGACTTCCCGCAGTTGACCTTTGCCCCTGAAGCCTTTCCGAACTTCTCGCAGGTCTGGACGAGTGCGGTCACCGAACGCTGGTCAGCGCAGAAGACGGTCACGTCGTCCATGTACAGCGAGCACTTGACCTCGTGTCGATCGGGTCCGGGTACGGTGATCCCTCTGATCTCTCCGTTCTGCCGTATAGCCTCCGCGAAGGATTCTATAACACAAACAAAAAGGAGAGGTGAGAGAGGGCAGCCTTGTCTGACCCCAGAAAGAACCGGAAAGGGGTCAGTCTTCCAGCCGTTCACCAGTACCCTGCTGAAAATATCAAAATACATCACGTTAACAAAACGACAAAACATATCACCAAGTCCTAACCTACGCAGTGCCCTGCCCATGAACTCGTGAGAGACCCGGTCGAAAGCCTTCTCCTGATCAAGGCTGACCAGGGCCGCGTGTGCACGGCGGCTTTGGATGTAATGGACCGTGTCCCTCACTAGGGCGAGGCTGTCTGCGATCCTGCGGCCGGGAATGCCACAGGTCTGGTCCAGATGGACGACCTGACCGATGACCTTCTTCAGCCGGTTGGCCAGCACCTTGGCGAGGATCTTGTAGTCCACGTTCAAGAGAGAGATGGGACGCCAATTTTTCAAGTCACATCTCTCCCCCTTCCGCTTATACAGGATCGTGATCATACCCTCCCTCAACGACGGAGGCATTCTGCCCTCCACCACCATCTCCTCGTACAGCTCCAACAGGTCCGGGCAAATGAGATCCCCCAGCGCTACATAGAGCTCCGCTGGGAGACCATCACTGCCCGGGGTCCTGCCAGGCCTAAAGGATTTAGCGGCAGAGAGCAGCTCCCCCACCGTCAAGGGGGCGTCCATGGCCGACGCACCTGCGGGATCAACAACGTTAGTGATACCTGACAGGAACTCGTCGGCCACTTCGGAGTCGGTGGTCTTCGGGGCGTAGAGGCTGCGGTAGAAGCTAGTGACAACCCCCATCACGTCCTCTTTGCCCTTCCGCAAACTTCCGGTCTCATCCCGCAGCTCAGTCAGGGGCGTGTGGCCGGCGTGGAGTTTCCTGAAAAAGAACGAGTTACATTTCTCACCCTTCTCCAGGTTCTCCACCTTGGAACGGAAGACGATTCGCTTGGATTCCTCCTCAAAGTGCCTTTGCAAGCTCTTTTTGGTCTCCTCCAGCTCCTCCTTCACGTCCCAGCCGCACCGGAGAAGGTCTTGCAGTGACCGCAGCTCGCGCTGCAGCCTCCTGAAGTCCCTCTTTCTTCCGCACGCCTGTTGACGACTCTTGGCCTGAAAGAAACTGCGAAATTGAACCTTAACAAATTCCCACCAATCACTAACACGCTCAAACATACATTTATCGTTGCGCCATACGATGTAGGCCTCTCTAAGCTCCTCCAGAACCTCCTCCTGAGCCAGTAGAGCACAATTCAGCTTCCAAGAGCCTGGGCCAGATGGGAAACCATGGCCCAGAACCCCTTGAAACAGAATGGCCCTGTGGTCAGAGAAGAAGCAGGGAACCATAGAGTGCCTAGTCTGCCTGACTGCTCGAGAGGCAAACACAAAGTCAATCCGAGAACGGAGCGAGCCATCGGGGCGGCTCCATGTATAATTAACAGAGCCGTTCCCGATGGACCCAACAACGTCCTGCAAGGATGCTTCAGTCACCATCTCGATGAGCAGTTTGGATGTGACATCCAACTTGACAGATGTCCCAGAACTGCGTCCGTCCGCTTCAATGGGGCAGTTGAAGTCCCCACCCAACACTACAGCCCTGGAGGTTGCGAGCTGGGCCCGCAGGGCCTGGAATAGTTCCAGACGCGCACCCTTCTCAGGAGAGGCATACACATTGATGAGCCTTACGGGCTCCCCCGCCCAAGAGCCGTCTGCAATTAGCAATCTGCCACAGACAAGCTCCTGAACAGAATCAAGTGTAAAGTTGCCTCCCCTGATCAGGATGGCGACCCCTGCGGACTTACAGTCGCCCCCGCCGGACCAGTAGGAGGGACCGTGGGACCACTGCCTGGCCAGATGGTTGTAGGACCTAGAAGAGGACAGAGCACATTCCTGCAACATATACACATCGCACAACTGAGCATTTAAAAACGAAAGAACTGTCTGGAATCTAGACCTATCTCTCATACTCCGCACATTTAAGCTAAAGATGGAAAGATTAGCCATGGGGAGAAAAGAAAAGGGTTAGTCACAGACTCATACGATACCACTCCGGTCGGGCGGATCCTCTTCTTCGGGGCCCGCCGGCCCGACCCATTCCCGTATGCACTCCTCCAGCGCCTCTTTCAGGTGTGCATTCTCTGGGACGTCCTCGAAGTCGAAAGCCTCCGGTTCGTCGACCAGATTCTCCACCACCTGATCCATGTCGCTTTCCTCCGGGAGGTCATCTTCGCAGACCTCGATGATCTTTTTCTTGGAGGTCTCAGCCGATGGGCTGTCCCTCACTTTCCTCTTCCTGTCGGGAACCACTGTGGGGACAAGAGGGGGAAAATCCTCCAAGGAGAGAACCACAGCAGCGGGAGGAAAGGTTAGTGCTGCTGGGTTGGGGGAGTGGGGTGGGAGGGTGGGGGTAGGGGCGGGGGACAGGGGACCCACTGAGGCAATGGGATAGGGGAGGGATTCCTCAGTGGGGGTGGGCGGGGAGGGAGAGGGGGGAGGGGGGGAAGGAGGGGAGGGGGAAGGGGTAGGGAGGGCGGGGGTGGGGGGAGGGTTAGGGGCCGTCGTCCTCTTACCCTCCTTCTTCTTCTTCTCCTTCTCCTTGGGCTTCTGCGCTGCTTGGGCTACGGCCGGCTGCTGGCCGGTCGGAGCTTTGGCAACCACGGATGCCCACGTTCTCTTTTCCCTCTGGGGGCAGGCCCTGTAGCTGTGGTCCGCA
Source organism: Dendropsophus ebraccatus (assembly GCF_027789765.1). Taxonomy (NCBI): domain Eukaryota; kingdom Metazoa; phylum Chordata; class Amphibia; order Anura; family Hylidae; genus Dendropsophus; species Dendropsophus ebraccatus. The sequence goes on along the minus strand of NC_091467.1, from coordinate 54,509,554 downwards.
TGGCCGCAGAGGTTGCAGGTTTTTGCCTTCGGACAGTCCTTGGTCCCGTGCCCCGGCACTCGGCAGACTCTACAGGAATCTTCGCTGCAGTCCTTCGCCTGATGACCCTTCTTGCTGCATCTCCTGCAGATCTGCGGCATATCCGGGTAATAGATGAAGCCTGGAGCGTCACCCAGAGAGAAAGCCTGAGGCAGGTGCTGGAAACCGTCGTCCGATGACTCATCCCTGTTGAGCCTCACGACCACCGACCACTTGCCAGTCCAGAATCCAAGGCTGCTCAGGATCTTGGAGGGTTCCTTGACCACTGTGCAGTACCTTGCAAGGAATGTGGCGATGTCCTTGCCTGGGATGTACGGGTTAAGGATTGAAACCGTCACCCGCCTCTCCTCCCTTTGGATTAAGCAGTTGCCTACAAAGCGAGAGAAAGGGGATTCGGGCCTCGCTGCCTTTACCGCCTCCCAGTACCTCCTGCAGGTGTTGAAGGAGGCAAATGTCACATAGAAGATCCCCGTGAAGAAGAAAATGCTGAGGGTTTCAGCCTTGGAGAAACCCTGGTCCAGGAGCATCTTCTTAGCGAACACATCCTCAGACATGTCCGGCTCTCTACCATCCACCTTCTTCAGTCGCATGGCCACCGTAGTGCGCATCCAGGGCCGCAGTGTAGGGACGCCTGGATCCGCAGCCTTGCTGGCCGTCGGCTGAGCTGGGGCGGCAGAGGAAGAGGCATCCACGACCCGGGCCTCCTGGCTCTTCCTCGCTTCCTTCTGCTGGGTCTTCTTCATCTCCGGTGCTGGTGCTGAAGAGGCCATCGCTTCTCCCGGTCGAGCTCTTTCCTGGTGGGCGGAGCTATGCAGATCCTCGTCGAAGGGGGCAGAGAGATGCAAATCCTCGTCGCCGGCTTCTTCGGGGTTCAGCGTCGTCCTTCTCGGGGTTCCGGGGCGTCTTCGTCGATCGTTCGTCGGCAGGCGGGATCGAAGTGGTTCTCCGGTCAAACCGTCGGGCACAGGACAATCGAGCAGCAGGCCGAGAGGAAGGTTCACTCTCGTTCCTGGGGAATAGCCCTACACCCAATAGCTGCAGTGAGCTTAAGACGAATTAAATCGCCGATGCCCAAAGGCCGAGTGCAGGGGGTACCCCAGGACCTGAGCCGTCAAGTCAAGGCAGTTCAGTAAGACAAGATACTACACTTGATCTTAGCCAAAAGGCCGAGAAGCGATGGCCACAACGCTTTCCCGAAAACTCCCCTTCTCGGACACCACGACCTTCTTGTTAAGGCGAAGCCAGACATACATACCCTATTATGCGCTCCACCCTCTCAGATGGCGGACCGGACGTGCTTTCACACTGCATCTCCTATTGCCTAGCACTGCCTCTGTCTTCCTTTCTGCTCTCAAATCTGAATAGCTCCACCCCCCAATCACACTGCGTCTGCTTCCACCTGATGGATGGCAGACATACACGTCTCTGTCTCTGTCTCCGTCTCTGTCTGGCATACATGACATGCAGCTAGCTCTTTGGCTGGCTGTCTCTGTAGCTGGCTGGCTGTCTCTGTGGCTGGCTGCCTAGCTGGCTAGCTTATTATTAGTACCTATCTATCTATCTATCTATCTATCTATCTATCTATTCTATCTATTCTATCCTATCTTATCTATCCTATCTTATCTATCCTATCTATCCTATCTATTCTATCTAATGTATCTAATCTATCTATCAAAGAACATGGAGGGTGAATTCTCCCAGCTGGAGCCGTAGGCAGGCAGCATCAGCAGGATACATCGGCCACCAGGAAATCAAATCCAAAGGAAACGGTTTAATAAACTGCACCTACCTTTCCACCTACCTGCTCGGTCGCTTGACCGGCTGCAACTGAGCTGCTTGTTGTGCTGGCAGCTGTGCATAGCAGCAAAGCCTTGATGACATCACGTCCCGCGATGACATCACCAGCACTGGCCCGGCAGCCAAGTTGTAAACAACTCTGCCAGTTGGTTGCCATGGCAACAGAGGCCAGCAAGTCTTGGACAAACAAACTTTTCGTAGCCACACTCGGGCTAATTTTTCGGGGTCGGTCCACCTGCGCACAACACACTCGAGGGATGTTTCTTGCAAAACAGTAGTTTCAGGTGCAGCCGGCTTGTTTCCTTCTTCATTCTTTTGCTCTGTTTTTTGCAAACTCATTAGGGGGTGCACTGAACCTGGAGGCACTGCAATACCAGGTCAATGCCTGGAGAGGACAGAGCAAGCTCTTTTTCCATCTCCCTGTTCTAAAAATCCATTTAATATATGGTCCCCAGATAGGGGACGTATCAGATATTAAACTGATAAGAACAGATTTTTTTTTTTTAAGTTGACTATCCCATAAAGGGATAACAACACTTTTATTTAAAACAAATTCTTATATTTACAGAAATTTAAACAAACAAACAAAAATAAAATTATTAATCCAAAACAAAACAATAACAAAATCAAATTCTTAATCATATCCCACATATTCAATCTCTCATACCTCCTTTGTACGCAAAGTATGACAAAATACGTATCATAGTCATAGACTTTGAACCTGATTCTTCAAACCGTCTAATAACTTCTGGGGGTACCTTATAACTTTCAAAGAATCTTTTCCCATATCTTTCTAGATGTAATGATACCTTTTGGTGCAAACAAGAGAGAAAGAGATCTCTCTCCAAAGCCTCTATCTGCTCCCAAATAGTTTTTGGCACTGTCACATAGTCTTTTTTCTCTTCTTCTGAAAGAGGTCTTACTGTTGTCTTTTTCTCTACACTCCTTGGACCTCGCTTTACAGAGAGGTCTGTACTTCCCTCCCGTTGGGAACTCTCAGTTTCCCTAGCTGCTTCCTGACCTTCCTCCTTCTCCCTCCCCCGTTTCTTTTTAACCGGGCATGCAGCATACAAATGTTCAGTGCTACCACATAAATGACACAATTTTTTTTTGATCACATGAATCAAATGAATGTCCTTCTTTTTGACATTTCTTACACCATATTTCTGCACAATTTTCTTTCAAATGTCCATATTTTTTGCAATTTCTGCAAAAGTCCTCCATCCCGGCAAAGAATAGGTCTCCATTAACATGACCTATTTTGAATCGTCCCGGCGGAACACACAAGCTTCCATCCTCCAGCTCTTTAAACTTGACAGCAAATCTTCTTTTCATTGTCCATAACCCGTATTGGTTTAAAACTTTGCCTTTGGGGATGACCTCTTCACAAAACCTTGACAAGAAGGTGGATATTTCCTCCTCTGAGATGTACGGACTGTACATTCGAACCGTCAGTAAACGTTCCCTCCTCGGAAAATGAGATAGTATGTCAATTCCGTTCAGCAAAACATTTCCTTTCACACCGTCTAGCTTACCCATTAGACAGCAGTAGTCCTCCTCGGAGTTCAACACTAGATCGTAGCATCCTCTCTTAGGAAATTCGAGCATTGCCAAGATCTGGTCCTTCCGAACATCAAGCAACTTGAATAGAAGTTCCTCGACAACAAACGAAAGTCCCATCGCCTTTTTCTCCGGGTCTCTCAGCATAAACCGCACACCGTTACGGATTCGGGCATACGATGGCACTTCTCCAAAATTCGACCCATCCTGGTTTGTAGACTCCATATTCTCAAGTCCAGCAATAGCGAAAGACTCTGTGCAGGAAAAAGAAACTTGACAGAAACACCTCACCCGCTGACCGCAGGTAGGTGAGATCGCTTCCCGTTGCCTGGGGACTAATCCGCCTGCCTATAGCTGCAAGGAGACAATCCTCCAAGGCCGACAGGTCGGGTACCCCAGGCACCTTCTGACCAGATCTCCTGTAGAAACTACACTTGATCTTAGCCAAAAGGCCGAGAAGCGATGGCCACAACGCTTTCCCGAAAACTCCCCTTCTCGGACACCACGACCTTCTTGTTAAGGCGAAGCCAGACATACATACCCTATTATGCGCTCCACCCTCTCAGATGGCGGACCGGACGTGCTTTCACACTGCATCTCCTATTGCCTAGCACTGCCTCTGTCTTCCTTTCTGCTCTCAAATCTGAATAGCTCCACCCCCCAATCACACTGCGTCTGCTTCCACCTGATGGATGGCAGACATACACGTCTCTGTCTCTGTCTCCGTCTCTGTCTGGCATACATGACATGCAGCTAGCTCTTTGGCTGGCTGTCTCTGTAGCTGGCTGGCTGTCTCTGTGGCTGGCTGCCTAGCTGGCTAGCTTATTATTAGTACCTATCTATCTATCTATCTATCTATCTATCTATTCTATCTATTCTATCCTATCTTATCTATCCTATCTTATCTATCCTATCTATCCTATCTTATCTATCCTATCTTATCTATCCTATCTATCCTATCTTATCTATCCTATCTATCCTATCTATTCTATCTAATGTATCTAATCTATCTATCAAAGAACATGGAGGGTGAATTCTCCCAGCTGGAGCCGTAGGCAGGCAGCATCAGCAGGATACATCGGCCACCAGGAAATCAAATCCAAAGGAAACGGTTTAATAAACTGCACCTACCTTTCCACCTACCTGCTCGGTCGCTTGACCGGCTGCAACTGAGCTGCTTGTTGTGCTGGCAGCTGTGCATAGCAGCAAAGCCTTGATGACATCACGTCCCGCGATGACATCACCAGCACTGGCCCGGCAGCCAAGTTGTAAACAACTCTGCCAGTTGGTTGCCATGGCAACAGAGGCCAGCAAGTCTTGGACAAACAAACTTTTCGTAGCCACACTCGGGCTAATTTTTCGGGGTCGGTCCACCTGCGCACAACACACTCGAGGGATGTTTCTTGCAACACAGTAGTTTCAGGTGCAGCCGGCTTGTTTCCTTCTTCATTCTTTTGCTCTGTTTTTTGCAAACTCATTAGGGGGTGCACTGAACCTGGAGGCACTGCAATACCAGGTCAATGCCTGGAGAGGACAGAGCAAGCTCTTTTTCCATCTCCCTGTTCTAAAAATCCATTTAATATATGGTCCCCAGATAGGGGACGTATCAGATATTAAACTGATAAGAACAGATTTTTTTTAATTCTTTTATTAAAAATTAACACGTAATAACATGAACATTTGAACAAGTTCAAAAGGTATTCACTTGTAGCAAGAAATGAAGTATCATAAATAAAGTACAAAATTTACATTTACATTTTATATACAATTCAAAACAAGAAAAACCAATAATGCAATTTTGGATTTATGAAAGCCATGCTTTCCATTTTTTGAATTTCCAGATGCCTTCAGCATCAGAACCATGTCGTTTTTTGTCCACAAGATAATATAAGTACAATTTGCCACGGATCATGCCCATGCAATCTTCCAATTCAATTTTTTGTTGCTTAAACACCAAGATATTTCTGGCATCCCACAAAGCTTCTTTGACACAGTTCACAATAAACCATAGTAATCTGGCCTTTATTTTGTCCACTCCACATAGACCATACATCATCATATAAAAGGTGAGTACTTCGATACCCGTTAGACCTCTAATCATTTTACCCATACCCTTCCACACATCCTTAGCGTAGTCACACTCCCAGAAAACATGTACAACATTCTCACATTTATTACAATTCTCTCTTGGGCAGACCTCACTATCTACCATCCTTCTTCTTCTTTGAAATTCTCTCGTGGGTAAACATCCATGCACAGACATCCATGCCACATCTTTTTGGCGGTTTGTTAAGTCTTTTTCACTTACATTTTTCCAGACTTCTACACTCTCTGTCTCATTCAATCCACTAACACATCCAACACTTTCTCTCAATTCTAAACCTCTCATGACTTTTTTACTATCATTCCATATTTCAGATGTCAGATCACTCAAATCATTCCTCCTAATGCATCTTTCAATCCTCACGTAAAACCATGGCGCACTAAACCTACATGGTTTCCTCAAATCTGACTCCAGTAAATTGTATTTTTTTAACACACAACCAGCTAGATATTTCAACATACATCCATTCATACTATCTTTCTTACTCAGACGGACACAATTACTCACATATTTTATTGTCAGAAACCTTTCAATATTAGGTAGGTTTTTCCCACCGCATTTTTTTGTTTTCATTATTTTTTTACGATTTAGCTTTTCCATTTTTGAGTTCCAGAAAAACATAAAAATTAATCTAATTATTCTTTTAAGGCATCTATCTGGAGCCGGAAAAACATTATTTACATATAGAAGAATTGGAAAAAGAACAGCTTTTATTATCAGCACCCTTCCTTCAATGGTTAAAGTCCTTAGAGACCAGAAATCAGTTTTTCTTTTTATTTTATTATAAGCTATCTCCCAACTTTGTTTTCCATACAACTCATAGTCAAAAATAATACCCAGAATTTCCACCCCTCCTTCGATTATAGGCCAACCGCAGAGATCAATCTCTCTCCATGCACCAAAACATTTAACTCCACTTTTACTCACATTTAGTTTAAGACCACTCACCATACAAAAACATTCAATCAATAATTTTGCTCTCCTTAAACCTGCTTGACTCTTACATACCACTGTTATGTCATCCATGTAGCCAATCACTCTTAAATCTCTCCCTCCACTTCCAGGCACTTCCACACCACGCATAACTTTATCTCTCCTTATCATCCCTAATAAAGGCTCTATAACACAAATGAACAAGATAGGAGACAGGGGACACCCCTGTCTCACCCCTGACCTAATATTTACATTTTTGCTCAGACACCCATTCACTTGCACCTTGCTCACAACATTAGAATACAATATCCCTATCCATTTAATCATTCGCTCAGACACACCCATCTTACGCAACACATTTAACATAAACTGGTGATTGACATTATCATATGCTTTTTCAAAATCAACCGCTAGAATAGCTATTGGCTGTTTTCTATCTTTACAATCATACAATACGTCACGCACACCCATTAAACTTTCATATATCTGTCTCCCTGGAACACCACACACCTGCTCCTCACCAACCATTTTATCCACTACATTCTTCAATCTTTCAGCAATCACTTTGGCAATAAGTTTATAGTCACAGTTAAGGAGCGCTATAGGCCTCCAATTTTTTAAATCCTTTTTATTACCTTTTTTGTATAATAATACAACCACACTCTCACTCATACTTTGTGACAAACACCCTCTCTCCAGTACATCCTTACATACCTCATACACATGAGAACCAATTAAGTCCCAGAACTTACAATAAAATTCTATAGGTAACCCATCATTTCCGGCCACCTTCCCTTTTTGCATTGTTTTCACTATGGATTCCACCTCTTCCATAGTAAAATCTCTCCCTAACCATTCACTGTCTTCCAGACCTAGGCATCCTTCAATGTATTCCAAACATTCTTTCTCCTGATCAATCTCTCTTTTTTTGTTTGAAAATAAATGGGAATAATATTTCCATATTTCATCCAGCACCTTATCTTTGCCATGCACCTCCTCACCATCCTTATTTATCACACTCTCCATTCCCACTCTTTTACCATAGGTTTTCTTAAAGAAATATTTTGTGCATTTTTCATCTTGTTCTTTAACCACTATTCTGGATTGTGCAATTATTTTTTTCCCTTTTTCATGTAGGCAATTTCTTACTTTTTCCCTGGTTTCCAGAATTTCATTTTTAACCTCCAACCCTCCTTTCTGTAAACATTCTAGATATTCCAGTCTGATTTGCCACATTTCATATTCGTCACGTTGTTTTTTTGCCTTTATACAGCCAGCTTTAATAAAAAACCTTTTGGTTTGCAATTTAACCCATTCCCACCATTCAGTTACACAGGAAAATTCACTCTTTTTATTCATCCACATCCTAAAGCATTCGCAATACCTCTCACACACACACTCATCCTCTAGCAAAGAGATGTTCAGCTTCCACACACCCTTTCCATGCCAGCATTCACTCTTTGTGCTGATACAACATTCAAGCATAGCATGGTCTGTATAGGGCAGACGCCGCAAAGAAAACTTTTTAATTTGCAAAAATCTGGAAAGAAAACAAAAATCTATACGTGAGCTGATGTTTCCTTTGTCACTGTAATAAGTAAAACCCTTAGAATCATCAGTAGTGTTTGCTTTACTTTCTACAAATGCATCCTGCAGCCCAAACAGGCTAATTATCTCTTTCAGCTGTTTACCACTCTTGTCCAGCTGTTTACCACAGCCCTCCCTGTCTCCCACCTGGAGGATGCAATTAAAGTCCCCAGTCAGGATAATGTTGTCCTGTCCACCCAAAAAAAAGTATAATTTCTCAAACATTTCTTCCCTTTCCTTTTTGTCAGGTGGAGCATAGACATTAATTAGTTTAAACATAACACCATTTTTTTCAAAACAAACTAAGAGGATTCTTCCCTGTACAATGTGTATAACATTTTTTATAACATAATTGTAACCTCTAAACAAAACCCCTACTCCAGCATTTCTATGCTTACTAGTGGACCACACACTATGTCCGTGTGTCCATTGTGCTGTATGCGGTTCCTCCTTTATGCTACATTCTTGTAAACAAAAAATATCATGAGGTAAAACAGAAAGTGATTCAAAAATAGCTGCTCTTCTCTCAGCAGATCTAATGCTCCTCACATTTAGGGAGCTAACAGAAAGTAGCATTTCCATCAGGAGTACCTAGGGGAAAAAAAGATTAATCATACAGAAAAAAATTAAATCATGACTTTTTACCATCACTTTTTTTAGCCGCTCTCCCTCGCACTGGAGGGCGAGGGTTCTTTTCGGAGGTTTTGTCCTGTACCCCCTGCATGACGCTCCACTCTGTTCTGCCCTTTTTCGGATCCCCTGTGCCTTTCCTGAAGCCCAGGGTTTTTGACAGTTCCACCACAGTATTTTTATCCAAGAAACACTGGCTGTCTAAAGAGGAGGCGTCCGAGTCCACATCAGAGACGTCCTCCCCCCTAGCAGACGGGCTAGAAAACTCCTCAATGTTCTCACTAGGATTCAGTGAGACAGTAATGTCAGGTGCTTTTCTCTTTAAAGAGGCTTTGTCCACCTCCATCTCAGGCTCACTTTGTTCTTTAGTAGCAGAACACTTTCCGCTGTCAGCAACAGGAGCTTGTTCCCCTTCAGCAACAAGGGGGTCAGGGGGTGCACTAGGAAGGGCGTCCTCCACCCCATCAGCAGGAGCAGTATCGGGGGGCACGTCCGCAGCAGGTTGGACGTGCTCAGCAAGCTGGCCACTCACCACCCCAGCATAAGATCTTCTTGGTGCTGGGGACACACCAGGGCATTGCCTGGCCAGGTGCTCAGTGGAATTGCAAAAATGACACTTTCTGGCTGCCTCACAATCAGCAGTTCTATGACCAGGCTTTAGGCAGTTTCTGCATACCTGGCCAGTTTTGCAGTCTTTTTTGGTATGTCCGAAGCTGAAACAATCCCTGCAAAACTCAGGCTGTCCGGGGTAGAATAGGTTGCCTCTATTGGGGCCTATAGAAAACATTTGGGGAGGGTGGGCAGTGCCATCCACCTCTCCCTCAGACTTCCGGAATTCCACCCAAAAACGTCTTAATCCATTAAAAGTTCCCAGGACGTTTTTCTTTCTTTCCCCAGGGGAAACATATGTGCAATACCTTGCCAGGAAGGTTGAAATCTCTTCATCTCTCACAAATGGATTATACATTTGCACTGTTACAGGCACACGCTGCTTCCTTGGGGGCGTGGCTACAACAAATTTGCATCCCTGCAGTTTGGGATGATTAGCAAGTTCCTGGCTCCTTGTATAACATGTTCTGAAGGAATTCTGGGTATTGAAGGTGATATCATAGAATCCCAGGGTGGGGAAAGCTTGTACACAGAAGATTTCGTGTCTTTCCATTTTTAAGGTCTCCTCAATCAATTTAGCCTGAACATCCACGATGGTCCACTCACTTTTCTTTGCCTCTGGCACATACAGCCGCACTGTGTTGGGCGCTGTGGGTAGGTTCGCTGCCATCGTGCAGGTCCTCGCCTTCTCCAGCTAATTGCAGCCGCAGCTGCAGCCTAATGGCGCGCGTGCCCCTGTGATAAGAACAGACACTACGCTTGATCTTAGCCAAAAGGCCGAGAAGCGATGGCCACAACGGTTTCCCGAAAACTCCCCTTCTCGGACACCACGTCCTTCTTGTTAAGGCGAAGCCAGACATACATACCCTATTATGCGCTCCACCCTCTCAGATGGCGGACCGGACGTGCTTTCACACTGCATCTCCTATTGCCTAGCACTGCCTCTGTCTTCCTTTCTGCTCTCAAATCTGAATAGCTCCACCCCCCAATCACACTGCGTCTGCTTCCACCTGATGGATGGCAGACATACACGTCTCTGTCTCTGTCTCCGTCTCTGTCTGGCATACATGACATGCAGCTAGCTCTTTGGCTGGCTGTCTCTGTAGCTGGCTGGCTGTCTCTGTGGCTGGCTGCCTAGCTGGCTAGCTTATTATTAGTACCTATCTATCTATCTATCTATCTATCTATTCTATCTATTCTATCCTATCTTATCTATCCTATCTTATCTATCCTATCTATCCTATCTATTCTATCTAATGTATCTAATCTATCTATCAAAGAACATGGAGGGTGAATTCTCCCAGCTGGAGCCGTAGGCAGGCAGCATCAGCAGGATACATCGGCCACCAGGAAATCAAATCCAAAGGAAACGGTTTAATAAACTGCACCTACCTTTCCACCTACCTGCTCGGTCGCTTGACCGGCTGCAACTGAGCTGCTTGTTGTGCTGGCAGCTGTGCATAGCAGCAAAGCCTTGATGACATCACGTCCCGCGATGACATCACCAGCACTGGCCCGGCAGCCAAGTTGTAAACAACTCTGCCAGTTGGTTGCCATGGCAACAGAGGCCAGCAAGTCTTGGACAAACAAACTTTTCGTAGCCACACTCGGGCTAATTTTTCGGGGTCGGTCCACCTGCGCACAACACACTCGAGGGATGTTTCTTGCAACACAGTAGTTTCAGGTGCAGCCGGCTTGTTTCCTTCTTCATTCTTTTGCTCTGTTTTTTGCAAACTCATTAGGGGGTGCACTGAACCTGGAGGCACTGCAATACCAGGTCAATGCCTGGAGAGGACAGAGCAAGCTCTTTTTCCATCTCCCTGTTCTAAAAATCCATTTAATATATGGTCCCCAGATAGGGGACGTATCAGATATTAAACTGATAAGAACAGATACTACACTTGATCTTAGCCAAAAGGCCGAGAAGCGATGGCCACAACGCTTTCCCGAAAACTCCCCTTCTCGGACACCACGACCTTCTTGTTAAGGCGAAGCCAGACATACATACCCTATTATGCGCTCCACCCTCTCAGATGGCGGACCGGACGTGCTTTCACACTGCATCTCCTATTGCCTAGCACTGCCTCTGTCTTCCTTTCTGCTCTCAAATCTGAATAGCTCCACCCCCCAATCACACTGCGTCTGCTTCCACCTGATGGATGGCAGACATACACGTCTCTGTCTCTGTCTCCGTCTCTGTCTGGCATACATGACATGCAGCTAGCTCTTTGGCTGGCTGTCTCTGTAGCTGGCTGGCTGTCTCTGTGGCTGGCTGCCTAGCTGGCTAGCTTATTATTAGTACCTATCTATCTATCTATCTATCTATCTATCTATTCTATCTATTCTATCCTATCTTATCTATCCTATCTTATCTATCCTATCTATCCTATCTATTCTATCTAATGTATCTAATCTATCTATCAAAGAACATGGAGGGTGAATTCTCCCAGCTGGAGCCGTAGGCAGGCAGCATCAGCAGGATACATCGGCCACCAGGAAATCAAATCCAAAGGAAACGGTTTAATAAACTGCACCTACCTTTCCACCTACCTGCTCGGTCGCTTGACCGGCTGCAACTGAGCTGCTTGTTGTGCTGGCAGCTGTGCATAGCAGCAAAGCCTTGATGACATCACGTCCCGCGATGACATCACCAGCACTGGCCCGGCAGCCAAGTTGTAAACAACTCTGCCAGTTGGTTGCCATGGCAACAGAGGCCAGCAAGTCTTGGACAAACAAACTTTTCGTAGCCACACTCGGGGGCTAATTTTTCGGGGTCGGTCCACCTGCGCACAACACACTCGAGGGAGGGATGTTTCTTGCAACACAGTAGTTTCAGGTGCAGCCGGCTTGTTTCCTTCTTCATTCTTTTGCTCTGTTTTTTGCAAACTCATTAGGGGGTGCACTGAACCTGGAGGCACTGCAATACCAGGTCAATGCCTGGAGAGGACAGAGCAAGCTCTTTTTCCATCTCCCTGTTCTAAAAATCCATTTAATATATGGTCCCCAGATAGGGGACGTATCAGATATTAAACTGATAAGAACAGATTTTTTTTTTTTTTAAGTTGGCTATCCCACAAAGGGGATATCAACAATTTTATTCAAAACAAAATTATTTACAAAATAAAAGAATTTTCACAAATCAAAAACATAACACAGATCAAACTCACATATCCATAACAAAATTAAATTTACATTACAATGTACATAACAAAAACGGGGAAAAAAAACCAAAACCCACAAAAAACAAAACCCATATCTATCTTCCCTTTAAATAACAAAAAGAAAAGAAACCAACATAATTTCATCAAGCTCGCAAACCTCCCTTAAACGCAAAATAAGTCAATATACGAAGCATAGTCGGCGAGATAGACTTACACTCTTCTAATCGCTTCATTATCTCACAAGGCATTTGATAAGTCTCAAAAAACCCTTCACTCTCTTTCCCCAAACTAACTCTAACTTTTTCTCCCACCCGACCATAGAAACTCCTCTTTTCTAATGACTCTATATCATCCCATACATCCTGAGACACAATACTACGATCCCTTCTCCCTTCCTCTGAAAGGGACCTTACTGTCTTTTTCCTTTTCTCCTCCTCTCTGGGAACTCTCTCCACCTCCCTAGGAGTCCTTCTAACTGAAGGGTCCATACTCTCCTCCTGCTGAGGACTCTCACTCCCTCCAGCTGCTTCCTGCCCTTCCTCCTTCTCCCTCCCCCGCTTCCTTCTAAGTGGACAAACAGCGTACAGGTGCTCTGCACTCCCACACAAATGGCACACCTTCTTCTGATTGCATGACTCAGCCACATGCCCCTCTGTTTGACATTTTGTGCAAAATATCACAGTACAATGTTCCTTCAAATGTCCATACTTTTTACATTTACGACAAAAGTCGTCCATGCCTGCAAAAAAACAGTCTCCATTAACAGCTCCAATCCTGAAACGTCCTGGAGGCATACACAGTTTCCCATTCTCCAACACTTTGAACTTCACAGCAAACCTCCACTTCATTGTCCAAAGTCCGAACTGATTTAAGACTTTTCCTTTTGGAGCAATTTCCTCGCAGTACTTTGCCAGAAAAACCGCAATTTCCTCTTCGTTCACATAGGGGCTGTACATCCGCACCGTGATCAGTCTTTCTCTCCTCAGGAAATGAGACATTATATCAATACCATTCAATATAACATTTCCCTTGCAACATTCGATCTTACCCATCAGAAAGCTGTAATCCTCTTCTGAAGCCAACACCAGGTCGTATACACCACGCTTTGGGAACTCCAACAAGGCCAAAACTTGACTCCGCTGTAACCCAAGGAGCTTAAACAGAACCTCTTCCACCAAGAAGACCAAGCCCAATTCTTTCTTTCCCGGATCTTTTAACGTAAAACGACATCCGTTTCTAATCTTTGCATAAGCCGGGACTTCTTCTGCCGTGGTTCCATCCATATTGGTTGCATCCATCTTCAAAATATCGCCTCCGCCAGCACACCGAACAGGAACAAAAACACCTCCCTTGGCAAGCAAGTAGGTGGGATCGCTGATCTTAGCCAAAAGGCCGAGAAGCGATGGCCACAACGCTTTCCCGAAAACTCCCCTTCTCGGACACCACGACCTTCTTGTTAAGGCGAAGCCAGACATACATACCCTATTATGCGCTCCACCCTCTCAGATGGCGGACCGGACGTGCTTTCACACTGCATCTCCTATTGCCTAGCACTGCCTCTGTCTTCCTTTCTGCTCTCAAATCTGAATAGCTCCACCCCCCAATCACACTGCGTCTGCTTCCACCTGATGGATGGCAGACATACACGTCTCTGTCTCTGTCTCCGTCTCTGTCTGGCATACATGACATGCAGCTAGCTCTTTGGCTGGCTGTCTCTGTAGCTGGCTGGCTGTCTCTGTGGCTGGCTGCCTAGCTGGCTAGCTTATTATTAGTACCTATCTATCTATCTATCTATCTATCTATCTATTCTATCTATTCTATCCTATCTTATCTATCCTATCTTATCTATCCTATCTATCCTATCTATTCTATCTAATGTATCTAATCTATCTATCAAAGAACATGGAGGGTGAATTCTCCCAGCTGGAGCCGTAGGCAGGCAGCATCAGCAGGATACATCGGCCACCAGGAAATCAAATCCAAAGGAAACGGTTTAATAAACTGCACCTACCTTTCCACCTACCTGCTCGGTCGCTTGACCGGCTGCAACTGAGCTGCTTGTTGTGCTGGCAGCTGTGCATAGCAGCAAAGCCTTGATGACATCACGTCCCGCGATGACATCACCAGCACTGGCCCGGCAGCCAAGTTGTAAACAACTCTGCCAGTTGGTTGCCATGGCAACAGAGGCCAGCAAGTCTTGGACAAACAAACTTTTCGTAGCCACACTCGGGCTAATTTTTCGGGGTCGGTCCACCTGCGCACAACACACTCGAGGGATGTTTCTTGCAACACAGTAGTTTCAGGTGCAGCCGGCTTGTTTCCTTCTTCATTCTTTTGCTCTGTTTTTTGCAAACTCATTAGGGGGTGCACTGAACCTGGAGGCACTGCAATACCAGGTCAATGCCTGGAGAGGACAGAGCAAGCTCTTTTTCCATCTCCCTGTTCTAAAAATCCATTTAATATATGGTCCCCAGATAGGGGACGTATCAGATATTAAACTGATAAGAACAGATACTACACTTGATCTTAGCCAAAAGGCCGAGAAGCGATGGCCACAACGCTTTCCCGAAAACTCCCCTTCTCGGACACCACGACCTTCTTGTTAAGGCGAAGCCAGACATACATACCCTATTATGCGCTCCACCCTCTCAGATGGCGGACCGGACGTGCTTTCACACTGCATCTCCTATTGCCTAGCACTGCCTCTGTCTTCCTTTCTGCTCTCAAATCTGAATAGCTCCACCCCCCAATCACACTGCGTCTGCTTCCACCTGATGGATGGCAGACATACACGTCTCTGTCTCTGTCTCCGTCTCTGTCTGGCATACATGACATGCAGCTAGCTCTTTGGCTGGCTGTCTCTGTAGCTGGCTGGCTGTCTCTGTGGCTGGCTGCCTAGCTGGCTAGCTTATTATTAGTACCTATCTATCTATCTATCTATCTATCTATTCTATCTATTCTATCCTATCTTATCTATCCTATCTTATCTATCCTATCTATCCTATCTATTCTATCTAATGTATCTAATCTATCTATCAAAGAACATGGAGGGTGAATTCTCCCAGCTGGAGCCGTAGGCAGGCAGCATCAGCAGGATACATCGGCCACCAGGAAATCAAATCCAAAGGAAACGGTTTAATAAACTGCACCTACCTTTCCACCTACCTGCTCGGTCGCTTGACCGGCTGCAACTGAGCTGCTTGTTGTGCTGGCAGCTGTGCATAGCAGCAAAGCCTTGATGACATCACGTCCCGCGATGACATCACCAGCACTGGCCCGGCAGCCAAGTTGTAAACAACTCTGCCAGTTGGTTGCCATGGCAACAGAGGCCAGCAAGTCTTGGACAAACAAACTTTTCGTAGCCACACTCGGGCTAATTTTTCGGGGTCGGTCCACCTGCGCACAACACACTCGAGGGATGTTTCTTGCAACACAGTAGTTTCAGGTGCAGCCGGCTTGTTTCCTTCTTCATTCTTTTGCTCTGTTTTTTGCAAACTCATTAGGGGGTGCACTGAACCTGGAGGCACTGCAATACCAGGTCAATGCCTGGAGAGGACAGAGCAAGCTCTTTTTCCATCTCCCTGTTCTAAAAATCCATTTAATATATGGTCCCCAGATAGGGGACGTATCAGATATTAAACTGATAAGAACAGATACTACACTTGATCTTAGCCAAAAGGCCGAGAAGCGATGGCCACAACGCTTTCCCGAAAACTCCCCTTCTCGGACACCACGACCTTCTTGTTAAGGCGAAGCCAGACATACATACCCTATTATGCGCTCCACCCTCTCAGATGGCGGACCGGACGTGCTTTCACACTGCATCTCCTATTGCCTAGCACTGCCTCTGTCTTCCTTTCTGCTCTCAAATCTGAATAGCTCCACCCCCCAATCACACTGCGTCTGCTTCCACCTGATGGATGGCAGACATACACGTCTCTGTCTCTGTCTCCGTCTCTGTCTGGCATACATGACATGCAGCTAGCTCTTTGGCTGGCTGTCTCTGTAGCTGGCTGGCTGTCTCTGTGGCTGGCTGCCTAGCTGGCTAGCTTATTATTAGTACCTATCTATCTATCTATCTATCTATCTATTCTATCTATTCTATCCTATCTTATCTATCCTATCTTATCTATCCTATCTATCCTATCTATTCTATCTAATGTATCTAATCTATCTATCAAAGAACATGGAGGGTGAATTCTCCCAGCTGGAGCCGTAGGCAGGCAGCATCAGCAGGATACATCGGCCACCAGGAAATCAAATCCAAAGGAAACGGTTTAATAAACTGCACCTACCTTTCCACCTACCTGCTCGGTCGCTTGACCGGCTGCAACTGAGCTGCTTGTTGTGCTGGCAGCTGTGCATAGCAGCAAAGCCTTGATGACATCACGTCCCGCGATGACATCACCAGCACTGGCCCGGCAGCCAAGTTGTAAACAACTCTGCCAGTTGGTTGCCATGGCAACAGAGGCCAGCAAGTCTTGGACAAACAAACTTTTCGTAGCCACACTCGGGCTAATTTTTCGGGGTCGGTCCACCTGCGCACAACACACTCGAGGGATGTTTCTTGCAACACAGTAGTTTCAGGTGCAGCCGGCTTGTTTCCTTCTTCATTCTTTTGCTCTGTTTTTTGCAAACTCATTAGGGGGTGCACTGAACCTGGAGGCACTGCAATACCAGGTCAATGCCTGGAGAGGACAGAGCAAGCTCTTTTTCCATCTCCCTGTTCTAAAAATCCATTTAATATATGGTCCCCAGATAGGGGACGTATCAGATATTAAACTGATAAGAACAGATTTTTTTGATTGAAAATATCTTTATTACAATCAGTCGTCGTCAGGCATACATAAACTGTGACGCAGCACAGTTCAATAAATAAGACACTACATACTCAGCACCATGGTACAACATACAGCACAGGCTCCCTACGCTATACATCGTACCACCCGCTACACTAACATTCCCGCATACCTTAACAATCCTAAAACAACAAACAATAAAGCATTACAGACAAGTGATGGGGTAAGGGGGGTGGGAGAGAGGGGGGTAGGGAGGGGAAATCACAGGCCCGAAGCTTTATTGAAAGACAACACAACACAAGGGGAGAGGGGGAAGGAGAGGGGTATCAATCCTCTTCTTCCTGGTCCGATCTGTCCATGATGGAATAGTCTCTGAGCAGGCTGTGGACCAGCCTGCGGCAGTCCAGAAAGGACATCCTCTCCTTCTTCAGAATGAGGCGGTTCCTGGCCAGCCATATAGCGTCCTTAAAACAGTTCATAAGGCGCCAGGCCTCCCGGGTTGCCTCATCGCCGAAATTCCCAGGGAGCAGGCCGTACAGCACCGCGCAGTGCGTTAGCCTGTTCCTGGGCACACAGTCACTGAGTTCAAGTTCCAGGGCGTCCAACAGGCCCTGAGCAAACGGACACTGCCAAAAGAGGTGCAAAGATGTTTCCTCCACGAAGGGGCACCGGGGGCAGTACCGCGTCTTGCTCAGGTTGCGGGCATGCATGAATGACCTCAAAGGCAGTCCCCCCTGAATGGCCATCCAAGACAAGTCCTTGTGCCCGTTGGTCAAGTTCGCCGAAGCCACATTAGTCCATACAGTCTCTGCGGTGGCCGCAGTGAGCCCTGGAACGAGCTCCATAGAGTCCTGCGCTCTGATGAGCTTGTGGACAGTTTTTGGCTTCCACAAGTCGGGCTTGAGTCCCTCCAGTTGGTGTTCCCTCACAAACTTGACGACGCCCCCGTAGAACCAGGGAGTGTGCCAGTTGTAAGGGATGGAGCTGTCCCACTTGTCCCAGCTCAGACCCCTCCAGAGGGGGAGGAGGAACAGGCGAGACATGGACCTGCCCGCAGAGCCATTGTTCTGTTGCAGAGTCCTCCGCACACAGTCACATACGAAGGCTGCCCGCAGCAAGGTAGGGATATCCGGAACACCTTTTCCGCCCTTGCGGGGTTCCTTGTACATCACGGAGCGCTTCACTCTGTCCATTTTGGAGCCCCAGATGAAACGAAGCACGGTCCTGGTGATGGCCCTGCAGACGGTGACGTGGGGGGGCCAGGCCTGTGCGGTGTACTGGAGCACAGGCAGAACTTCGTTCCTCAGGACCAATGCTTTGCCCTCAATGGTGAGGTGTCTGAGGCTCCACAGCCCGATCTTCGTGTTGACCTTAGCCAATCGCTCTTCCCAGGACTTGAGGGCCGCGCCTTCCTTTCCGAACCAGACTCCAAGGATCTTGATGAAGTCCGGTTTGATGGTAAACGGGAAGGGGGCGGAGGAAGCCAGGTGCCACTCCCCGAAGAGCATAGCCTCCGACTTCCCGCAGTTGACCTTTGCCCCTGAAGCCTTTCCGAACTTCTCGCAGGTCTGGACGAGTGCGGTCACCGAACGCTGGTCAGCGCAGAAGACGGTCACGTCGTCCATGTACAGCGAGCACTTGACCTCGTGTCGATCGGGTCCGGGTACGGTGATCCCTCTGATCTCTCCGTTCTGCCGTATAGCCTCCGCGAAGGATTCTATAACACAAACAAAAAGGAGAGGTGAGAGAGGGCAGCCTTGTCTGACCCCAGAGAGAACCGGAAAGGGGTCAGTCTTCCAGCCGTTCACCAGTACCCTGCTGAAAATATCAAAATACATAACGTTAACAAAACGGCAAAACATATCACCAAGTCCTAACCTACGCAGTGCCCTGCCCATGAACTCGTGAGAGACCCGGTCGAAAGCCTTCTCCTGATCAAGGCTGACCAGGGCCGCGTGTGCACGGCGGCTTTGGATGTAATGGACCGTGTCCCTCACTAGGGCGAGGCTGTCTGCGATCCTGCGGCCGGGAATGCCACAGGTCTGGTCCAGATGGACGACCTGACCGATGACCTTCTTCAGCCGGTTGGCCAGCACCTTGGCGAGGATCTTGTAGTCCACGTTCAAGAGAGAGATGGGACGCCAATTTTTCAAGTCACATCTCTCCCCCTTCCGCTTATACAGGATCGTGATCGTACCCTCCCTCAACGACGGAGGCATTCTGCCCTCCACCACCATCTCCTCGTACAGCTCCAACAGGTCCGGGCAAATGAGATCCCCCAGCGCTACATAGAGCTCCGCTGGGAGACCATCACTGCCCGGGGTCCTGCCAGGCCTAAAGGATTTAGCGGCAGAGAGCAGCTCCCCCACCGTCAAGGGGGCGTCCATGGCCGACGCACCTGCGGGATCAACAACGTTAGTGATACCTGACAGGAACTCGTCGGCCACTTCGGAGTCGGTGGTCTTCGGGGCGTAGAGGCTGCGGTAGAAGCTGGTGACAACCCCCATCACGTCCTCTTTGCCCTTCCGCAAGCTTCCGGTCTCATCCCGCAGCTCAGTCAGGGGCGTGTGGCCGGCGTGGAGTTTCCTGAAAAAGAACGAGTTACATTTCTCACCCTTCTCCAGGTTCTCCACCTTGGAACGGAAGACGATTCGCTTGGATTCCTCCTCAAAGTGCCTTTGCAAGCTCTTTTTGGTCTCCTCCAGCTCCTCCTTCACGTCCCAGCCGCACCGGAGAAGGTCTTGCAGTGACCGCAGCTCGCGCTGCAGCCTCCTGAAGTCCCTCTTTCTTCCGCACGCCTGTTGACGACTCTTGGCCTGAAAGAAACTGCGAAATTGAACCTTAACAAATTCCCACCAATCACTAACACGCTCAAACATACATTTATCGTTGCGCCATACGATGTAGGCCTCTCTAAGCTCCTCCAGAACCTCCTCCTGAGCCAGCAGAGCACAATTCATCTTCCAAGAGCCTGGGCCAGATGGGAAACCATGGCCCAGAACCCCTTGAAACAGAATGGCCCTGTGGTCAGAGAAGAAGCAGGGAACCATAGAGTGCCTAGTCTGCCTGACTGCTCGAGAGGCAAACACAAAGTCAATCCGAGAACGGAGCGAGCCATCGGGGCGGCTCCATGTATAATTAACAGAGCCGTTCCCGATGGTCCCAACAACGTCCTGCAAGGATGCTTCAGTCACCATCTCGATGAGCAGTTTGGATGTGACATCCAACTTGACAGATGTCCCAGAACTGCGTCCGTCCGCTTCAATGGGGCAGTTGAAGTCCCCACCCAACACTACAGCCCTGGAGGTTGCGAGCTGGGCCCGCAGGGCCTGGAATAGTTCCAGACGCGCACCCTTCTCAGGAGAGGCATACACATTGATGAGCCTTACGGGCTCCCCCGCCCAAGAGCCGTCTGCAATTAGCAATCTGCCACAGACAAGCTCCTGAACAGAATCAAGTGTAAAGTTGCCTCCCCTGATCAGGATGGCGACCCCTGCGGACTTACAGTCGCCCCCGCCGGACCAGTAGGAGGGACCGTGGGACCACTGCCTGGCCAGATGGTTGTAGGACCTAGAAGAGGACAGAGCACATTCCTGCAACATATACACATCGCACAACTGAGCATTTAAAAACGAAAGAACTGTCTGGAATCTAGACCTATCTCTCATACTCCGCACATTTAAGCTAAAGATGGAAAGATTAGCCATGGGGAGAAAAGAAAAGGGTTAGTCACAGACTCATACGGTACCACTCCGGTCGGGCGGATCCTCTTCTTCGGGGCCCGCCGGCCCGACCCATTCCCGTATGCACTCCTCCAGCGCCTCTTTCAGGTGTGCATTCTCTGGGACGTCCTCGAAGTCGAAAGCCTCCGGTTCGTCGACCAGATTCTCCACCACCTGATCCATGTCGCTTTCCTCCGGGAGGTCATCTTCGCAGACCTCGATGATCTTTTTCTTGGAGGTCTCAGCCGATGGGCTGTCCCTCACTTTCCTCTTCCTGTCGGGAACCACTGTGGGGACAAGAGGGGGAAAATCCTCCAAGGAGAGAACCACAGCAGCGGGAGGAAAGGTTAGTGCTGCTGGGTTGGGGGAGTGGGGTGGGAGGGTGGGGGTAGGGGCGGGGGACAGGGGACCCACTGAGGCAATGGGATAGGGGAGGGATTCCTGAGTGGGGGTGGGCGGGGAGGGAGAGGGGGGAAGGGGGGAAGGAGGGGAGGGGGAAGGGGTAGGGAGGGCGGGGGTGGGGGGAGGGTTAGGGGCCGTCGTCCTCTTACCCTCCTTCTTCTTCTTCTCCTTCTCCTTGGGCTTCTGCGCTGCTTGGGCTACGACCGGCTGCTGGCTGGTCGGAGCTTTGGCAACCACGGATGCCCACGTTCTCTTTTCCCTCTGAGGGCAGGCCCTGTAGCTGTGGTCCGCATGGCCGCAGAGGTTGCAGGTTTTTGCCTTCGGACAGTCCTTGGTCCCATGCCCCGGCACTCGGCAGACTCTACAGGAATCTTCGCTGCAGTCCTTCGCCTGATGACCCTTCTTGCTGCATCTCCTGCAGATCTGCGGCATATCCGGGTAATAGATGAAGCCTGGAGCGTCACCCAAAGAGAAAGCCTGAGGCAGGTGCTGGAAACCGTCGTCCGATGACTCATCCCTGTTGAGCCTCACGACCACCGACCACTTGCCAGTCCAGAATCCAAGGCTGCTCAGGATCTTGGAGGGTTCCTTGACCACTGTGCAGTACCTTGCAAGGAATGTGGCGATGTCCTTGCCTGGGATGTACGGGTTAAGGATTGAAACCGTCACCCGCCTCTCCTCCCTTTGGATTAAGCAGTTGCTTACAAAGCGAGAGAAAGGGGATTCGGGCCTCGCTGCCTTTACCGCCTCCCAGTACCTCCTGCAGGTGTTGAAGGAGGCAAATGTCACATAGAAGATCCCAGTAAAGAAGAAGATGCTGAGGGTTTCAGCCTTGGAGAAACCCTGGTCCAGGACCATCTTCTTGGCGAACACATCCTCAGACATGTCCGGCTCTCTACCATCCACCTTCTTCAGTCGCATGGCCACCGTAGTGCGCATCCAGGGCCGCAGTGCAGGGACGCCTGGATCCGCAGCCTTGCTGGTCGTCGGCTGAGCTGGGGCGGCAGAGGAAGAGGCATCCACGACCTGGGCCTCCTGGCTCTTCCTCGCTTCCTTCCTCTGCTGGGTCTTCTCCGGTGCTGAAGAGGCCATCGCTTCTCCTGGTCGAGCTCCTTCCTGGTGGGCGGAGCTATGCAGATCCTCGTCGAAGGGGGCGGAGAGATGCAAATCCTCGTCGCCGGCTTCTTCGGGGTTCAGCGTCGTCCTTCTCGGGGTTCCGGGGCGTCTTCGTCGATCGTTCGTCGGCAGGCGGAATCGAAGTGGTTCTCCGGTCAAACCGTCGGGCACAGGACAATCGAGCAGCAGGCCGAGAGGAAGGTTCACTCTCGTTCCTGGGGAATAGCCCTACACCCAATAGCTGCAGTGAGCTTAAGACGAATTAAATCGCCGATGCCCAAAGGCCGAGTGCAGGGGGTACCCCAGGACCTGAGCCGTCAAGTCAAGGCAGTTCAGTAAGAACAGATTTTTTGATTGAAAATATCTTTATTACAATCAGTCGTCGTCAGGCATACATAAACTGTGACGCAGCACAGTTCAATAAATAAGACACTACATACTCAGCACCATGGTACAACATACAGCACAGGCTCCCTACGCTATACATCATACCACCCGCTACACTAACATTCCCGCATACCTTAGCAATCCTAAAACAACAAACAATAAAGCAATACAGACAAGTGATGGGGTAAGGGGGGTGGGAAAGAGGGGGGTAGGGAGGGGAAATCACAGGCCCGAAGCTTTATTGAAAGACGACACAACACACGGGGAGAGGGGGAAGGAGAGGGGTATCAATCCTCTTCTTCCTGGTCCGATCTGTCCATGATGGAATAGTCTCTGAGCAGGCTGTGGACCAGCCTGCGGCAGTCCAGAAAGGACATCCTCTCCTTCTTCAGAATGAGGCGGTTCCTGGCAAGCCATATAGCGTCCTTAAAACAGTTCATAAGGCGCCAGGCCTCCCGGGTTGCCTCATCGCCGAAATTCCCAGGGAACAGGCCGTACAGCACCGCGCAGTGCGTTAGCCTGTTCCTGGGCACGCAGTCACTGAGTTCAAGTTCCAGGGCGTCCAACAGGCCCTGAGCAAACGGACACTGCCAAAAGAGGTGCAAAGATGTTTCCTCCACGAAGGGGCACCGGGGGCAGTACCGCGTTTTGCACAGGTTGCGGGCATGCATGAATGACCTCAAGGGCAGTCCCCCCTGAATGGCCATCCAAGACAAGTCCTTGTGCCCGTTGGTCAACTTCGCCGAAGCCACATTAGTCCATACAGTCTCTGCGGTGGCCGCAGTGAGCCCTGGAACGAGCTCCATAGGGTCCTGTGCTCTGATGAGCTTGTGGACAGTTTTTGGCTTCCACAAGTCGGGCTTGAGTCCCTCCAGTTGGTGTTCCCTCACAAACTTGACGACGCCCCCGTAGAACCAGGGAGTGTGCCAGTTGTAAGGGATGGAGCTGTCCCACTTGTCCCAGCTCAGACCCCTCCAGAGGGGGAGGAGGAACAGGCGAGACATGGACCTGCCCGCAGAGCCATTTTTCTGTTGCAGAGTCCTCCGCACACAGTCACATACGAAGGCTGCCCGCAGCAAGGTAGGGATATCCGGAACACCTTTTCCGCCCTTGCGGGGTTCCTTGTACATCACGGAGCGCTTCACTCTGTCCATTTTGGAGCCCCAGATGAAACAAAACACGGTCCTGGTGATGGCCCTGCAGACGGTGACATGGGGGGGCCAGGCCTGTGCGGTGTACTGAAGCACAGGCAGAACTTCGTTCCTCAGGACCAATGCTTTGCCCTCAATGGTGAGGTGTCTGAGGCTCCACAGCCCGATCTTCGTATTGACCTTAGCCAATCGCTCTTCCCAGGACTTGAGGGCCGCGCCTTCCTTTCCGAACCAGACTCCAAGGATCTTGATGAAGTCCGGTTTGATGGTAAACGGGAAGGGGGCGGAGGAAGCCAGGTGCCACTCCCCGAAGAGCATAGCCTCCGACTTCCCGCAGTTGACCTTTGCCCCTGAAGCCTTTCCGAACTTCTCGCAGGTCTGGACGAGTGCGGTCACCGAACGCTGGTCAGCGCAGAAGACGGTCACGTCGTCCATGTACAGCGAGCACTTGACCTCGTGTCGATCGGGTCCGGGTACGGTGATCCCTCTGATCTCTCCGTTCTGCCGTATAGCCTCCGCGAAGGATTCTATAACACAAACAAAAAGGAGAGGTGAGAGAGGGCAGCCTTGTCTGACCCCAGAAAGAACCGGAAAGGGGTCAGTCTTCCAGCCGTTCACCAGTACCCTGCTGAAAATATCAAAATACATCACGTTAACAAAACGACAAAACATATCACCAAGTCCTAACCTACGCAGTGCCCTGCCCATGAACTCGTGAGAGACCCGGTCGAAAGCCTTCTCCTGATCAAGGCTGACCAGGGCCGCGTGTGCACGGCGGCTTTGGATGTAATGGACCGTGTCCCTCACTAGGGCGAGGCTGTCTGCGATCCTGCGGCCGGGAATGCCACAGGTCTGGTCCAGATGGACGACCTGACCGATGACCTTCTTCAGCCGGTTGGCCAGCACCTTGGCGAGGATCTTGTAGTCCACGTTCAAGAGAGAGATGGGACGCCAATTTTTCAAGTCACATCTCTCCCCCTTCCGCTTATACAGGATCGTGATCGTACCCTCCCTCAACGACGGAGGCATTCTGCCCTCCACCACCATCTCCTCGTACAGCTCCAACAGGTCCGGGCAAATGAGATCCCCCAGCGCTACATAGAGCTCCGCTGGGAGACCATCACTGCCCGGGGTCCTGCCAGGCCTAAAGGATTTAGCGGCAGAGAGCAGCTCCCCCACCGTCAAGGGGGCGTCCATGGCCGACGCACCTGCGGGATCAACAACGTTAGTGATACCTGACAGGAACTCGTCGGCCACTTCGGAGTCGGTGGTCTTCGGGGCGTAGAGGCTGCGGTAGAAGCTGGTGACAACCCCCATCACGTCCTCTTTGCCCTTCCGCAAACTTCCGGTCTCATCCCGCAGCTCAGTCAGGGGCGTGTGGCCGGCGTGGAGTTTCCTGAAAAAGAACGAGTTACATTTCTCACCCTTCTCCAGGTTCTCCACCTTGGAACGGAAGACGATTCGCTTGGATTCCTCCTCAAAGTGCCTTTGCAAGCTCTTTTTGGTCTCCTCCAGCTCCTCCTTCACGTCCCAGCCGCACCGGAGAAGGTCTTGCAGTGACCGCAGCTCGCGCTGCAGCCTCCTGAAGTCCCTCTTTCTTCCGCACGCCTGTTGACGACTCTTGGCCTGAAAGAAACTGCGAAATTGAACCTTAACAAATTCCCACCAATCACTAACACGCTCAAACATACATTTATCGTTGCGCCATACGATGTAGGCCTCTCTAAGCTCCTCCAGAACCTCCTCCTGAGCCAGTAGAGCACAATTCAGCTTCCAAGAGCCTGGGCCAGATGGGAAACCATGGCCCAGAACCCCTTGAAACAGAATGGCCCTGTGGTCAGAGAAGAAGCAGGGAACCATAGAGTGCCTAGTCTGCCTGACTGCTCGAGAGGCAAACACAAAGTCAATCCGAGAACGGAGCGAGCCATCGGGGCGGCTCCATGTATAATTAACAGAGCCGTTCCCGATGGACCCAACAACGTCCTGCAAGGATGCTTCAGTCACCATCTCGATGAGCAGTTTGGATGTGACATCCAACTTGACAGATGTCCCAGAACTGCGTCCGTCCGCTTCAATGGGGCAGTTGAAGTCCCCACCCAACACTACAGCCCTGGAGGTTGCGAGCTGGGCCCGCAGGGCCTGGAATAGTTCCAGACGCGCACCCTTCTCAGGAGAGGCATACACATTGATGAGCCTTACGGGCTCCCCCGCCCAAGAGCCGTCTGCAATTAGCAATCTGCCACAGACAAGCTCCTGAACAGAATCAAGTGTAAAGTTGCCTCCCCTGATCAGGATGGCGACCCCTGCGGACTTACAGTCGCCCCCGCCGGACCAGTAGGAGGGACCGTGGGACCACTGCCTGGCCAGATGGTTGTAGGACCTAGAAGAGGACAGAGCACATTCCTGCAACATATACACATCGCACAACTGAGCATTTAAAAACGAAAGAACTGTCTGGAATCTAGACCTATCTCTCATACTCCGCACATTTAAGCTAAAGATGGAAAGATTAGCCATGGGGAGAAAAGAAAAGGGTTAGTCACAGACTCATACGATACCACTCCGGTCGGGCGGATCCTCTTCTTCGGGGCCCGCCGGCCCGACCCATTCCCGTATGCACTCCTCCAGCGCCTCTTTCAGGTGTGCATTCTCTGGGACGTCCTCGAAGTCGAAAGCCTCCGGTTCGTCGACCAGATCCTCCACCACCTGATCCATGTCGCTTTCCTCCGGGAGGTCATCTTCGCAGACCTCGATGATCTTTTTCTTGGAGGTCTCAGCCGATGGGCTGTCCCTCACTTTCCTCTTCCTGTCGGGAACCACTGTGGGGACAAGAGGGGGAAAATCCTCCAAGGAGAGAACCACAGCAGCGGGAGGAAAGGTTAGTGCTGCTGGGTTGGGGGAGTGGGGTGGGAGGGTGGGGGTAGGGGCGGGGGACAGGGGACCCACTGAGGCAATGGGATAGGGGAGGGATTCCTCAGTGGGGGTGGGCGGGGAGGGAGAGGGGGGAGGGGGGGAAGGAGGGGAGGGGGAAGGGGTAGGGAGGGCGGGGGTGGGGGGAGGGTTAGGGGCCGTCGTCCTCTTACCCTCCTTCTTCTTCTTCTCCTTCTCCTTGGGCTTCTGCGCTGCTTGGGCTACGGCCGGCTGCTGGCCGGTTGGAGCTTTGGCAACCACGGATGCCCAGGTTCTCTTTTCCCTCTGGGGGCAGGCCCTGTAGCTGTGGTCCGCATGGCCGCAGAGGTTGCAGGTTTTTGCCTTCGGACAGTCCTTGGTCCCATGCCCCGGCACTCGGCAGACTCTACAGGAATCTTCGCTGCAGTCCTTCGCCTGATGACCCTTCTTGCTGCATCTCCTGCAGATCTGCGGCATATCCGGGTAATAGATGAAGCCTGGAGCGTCACCCAAAGAGAAAGCCTGAGGCAGGTGCTGGAAACCGTCGTCCGATGACTCATCCCTGTTGAGCCTCACGACCACCGACCACTTGCCAGTCCAGAATCCAAGGCTGCTCAGGATCTTGGAGGGTTCCTTGACCACTGTGCAGTACCTTGCAAGGAATGTGGCGATGTCCTTGCCTGGGATGTACGGGTTAAGGATTGAAACCGTCACCCGCCTCTCCTCCCTTTGGATTAAGCAGTTGCTTACAAAGCGAGAGAAAGGGGATTCGGGCCTCGCTGCCTTTACCGCCTCCCAGTACCTCCTGCAGGTGTTGAAGGAGGCAAATGTCACATAGAAGATCCCCGTGAAGAAGAAAATGCTGAGGGTTTCAGCCTTGGAGAAACCCTGGTCCAGGACCATCTTCTTAGCGAACACATCCTCAGACATGTCCGGCTCTCTACCATCCACCTTCTTCAGTCGCATGGCCACCGTAGTGCGCATCCAGGGCCGCAGTGTAGGGACGCCTGGATCCGCAGCCTTGCTGGTCGTCGGCTGAGCTGGGGCGGCAGAGGAAGAGGCCTCCACGACCCGGACCTCCTGGCTCTTCCTCGCTTCCTTCTGCTGGGTCTTCTTCATCTCCGCTGCTGAAGAGGCCATCGCTTCTCCCAGTCGAGCTCTTTCCTGGAGGGCGGAGCTATGCAGATCCTCGTCGAAAGGGGCGGAGAGATGCAAATCCTCGTCGCCGGCTTCTTCGGGGTTCAGCGTCGTCCTTCTCGGGGTTCCGGGGCGTCTTCGTCGATCGTTCGTCGGTAGGCGGGATCGAAGTGGTTCTCCGGTCAAACCGTCGGGCACAGGACAATCGAGCAGCAGGCCGAGAGGAAGGTTCACTCTCGTTCCTGGGGAATAGCCCTACACCCAATAGCTGCAGTGAGCTTAAGACGAATTAAATCGCCGATGCCCAAAGGCCGAGTGCAGGGGGTACCCCAGGACCTGAGCCGTCAAGTCAAGGCAGTTCAGTAAGACAAGATACTACACTTGATCTTAGCCAAAAGGCCGAGAAGCGATGGCCACAACGCTTTCCCGAAAACTCCCCTTCTCGGACACCACGACCTTCTTGTTAAGGCGAAGCCAGACATACATACCCTATTATGCGCTCCACCCTCTCAGATGGCGGACCGGACGTGCTTTCACACTGCATCTCCTATTGCCTAGCACTGCCTCTGTCTTCCTTTCTGCTCTCAAATCTGAATAGCTCCACCCCCCAATCACACTGCGTCTGCTTCCACCTGATGGATGGCAGACATACACGTCTCTGTCTCTGTCTCCGTCTCTGTCTGGCATACATGACATGCAGCTAGCTCTTTGGCTGGCTGTCTCTGTAGCTGGCTGGCTGTCTCTGTGGCTGGCTGCCTAGCTGGCTAGCTTATTATTAGTACCTATCTATCTATCTATCTATCTATCTATTCTATCTATTCTATCCTATCTTATCTATCCTATCTTATCTATCCTATCTATCCTATCTATTCTATCTAATGTATCTAATCTATCTATCAAAGAACATGGAGGGTGAATTCTCCCAGCTGGAGCCGTAGGCAGGCAGCATCAGCAGGATACATCGGCCACCAGGAAATCAAATCCAAAGGAAACGGTTTAATAAACTGCACCTACCTTTCCACCTACCTGCTCGGTCGCTTGACCGGCTGCAACTGAGCTGCTTGTTGTGCTGGCAGCTGTGCATAGCAGCAAAGCCTTGATGACATCACGTCCCGCGATGACATCACCAGCACTGGCCCGGCAGCCAAGTTGTAAACAACTCTGCCAGTTGGTTGCCATGGCAACAGAGGCCAGCAAGTCTTGGACAAACAAACTTTTCGTAGCCACACTCGGGCTAATTTTTCGGGGTCGGTCCACCTGCGCACAACACACTCGAGGGATGTTTCTTGCAACACAGTAGTTTCAGGTGCAGCCGGCTTGTTTCCTTCTTCATTCTTTTGCTCTGTTTTTTGCAAACTCATTAGGGGGTGCACTGAACCTGGAGGCACTGCAATACCAGGTCAATGCCTGGAGAGGACAGAGCAAGCTCTTTTTCCATCTCCCTGTTCTAAAAATCCATTTAATATATGGTCCCCAGATAGGGGACGTATCAGATATTAAACTGATAAGAACAGATTTTTTTTTAAGTTGGCTATCCACAAGGGATATCAACGATTTTATTTAAAACAGAAAAAATACACATGCTTATCAAACAAAACAAAATTCAATAATACACTTTTTATCAACTCAAACGTTACCAAAGGAAACCTCTTTAGAAATAAACTCCACCACCTTTAAATCTTCATCCCTCCTTTATACGCAAAATAAGACAACACTTGTAACATAATAACAGATTTTGAACCTTCTTCCAATCTTTTAACAAGTTTTATAGGTATCTTATAAGTTTCAAAAAACCTTGCTCTATCTTTTTCTAGGTTTTGCGCCACTTTCGCATACATTTTATTAAAATGCAAACCTCCTATCTCTAATCTATCGATCTCCTCCCAAACCTCTACCGGTACTGTCGCATAATCTTTTCTTTCGTCTTCTGTTTGCTTTCCTTTTGTAACCGGCTCCGTCTTATCTCTCTCTCTAGTGGCTCTCTTAATAGAAAGAGCAGCTCCCTCCTCCTGTTGAGAAACAATATTACCTTCCTCTGTCTCTTCCTTTTCTTTTTCCCTACTTCTCTTTTTCTTTGTAGGGCAATAAGCATATAAATGGTCAACACTTCCACACAAATGACATGTTTTCTGTTGATCACACATGTTTGGCAAATGTCCTTCTTTTTGACACTTCCCACACCACAGTGCTGTACAATTGTCCTTTATATGTCCATATTTCTTGCAGTTGCGGCAAAAATCCTCCATGCCAGCATAAAACAAATCACCATTGACACGGCCTATTTTAAAACGTCCTGGTGGGACACACAAACTCCCGTCTTCTAGTTCTTTGAACTTGACGGCGAATCTCCATTTCATCGTCCATAGGCCATACTGGTTCAGAACTTTTCCCTTCGAGATGATATCTTCGCAAAATCTTGACAAAAATACAGTTATCTCCTCCTCGGAGATATACGGGCTGTACATCCGGACAGTCAATATACGTTCTCTCCTCGGGAAATGAGACATTACGTCAATTCCATTCAACAATACATTCCCTTTCCCGCATTCCAGCTTACCCATTAATAAGCTGTGGTCCTCCTCGGAGCTCATCACAAGGTCGTAACAACCTCTCTTGGGAAACTCCAATATCGCCAATATCTGGTCTTTCCGAATTTCAAGAAGCTTGAACAGAAGTTCTTCCACGACAAAGGCCAGTCCCATCATCTTTTTCCCAGGGTCTCTCAGGATAAACCGAACTCCATTCTTTATTCGAGCATAAGAAGGCACCTCTCCGGTAGATGACCCATCCTGGTTCGAAAACTCCATGTTCTTACGACCAGCAAAGCGTAACGACTCCGTGCAGAAACTAGAAGACACCTCACCTGCAAAACAGCAGATAGGTGAGGATCGCTTCCCGTTGCCTGGGGACTAAGCCGCCTGCCAAAAGCAGCAAGGAGGTGAACCTCCAAGGCCAACAGGTCGGGTACCCCAGGCACCTTCTGACCAGATCTCCTGTAGATACTACACTTGATCTTAGCCAAAAGGCCGAGAAGCGATGGCCACAACGCTTTCCCGAAAACTCCCCTTCTCGGACACCACGACCTTCTTGTTAAGGCGAAGCCAGACATACATACCCTATTATGCGCTCCACCCTCTCAGATGGCGGACCGGACGTGCTTTCACACTGCATCTCCTATTGCCTAGCACTGCCTCTGTCTTCCTTTCTGCTCTCAAATCTGAATAGCTCCACCCCCCAATCACACTGCGTCTGCTTCCACCTGATGGATGGCAGACATACACGTCTCTGTCTCTGTCTCCTTCTCTGTCTGGCATACATGACATGCAGCTAGCTCTTTGGCTGGCTGTCTCTGTAGCTGGCTGGCTGTCTCTGTGGCTGGCTGCCTAGCTGGCTAGCTTATTATTAGTACCTATCTATCTATCTATCTATCTATCTATCTATTCTATCTATTCTATCCTATCTTATCTATCCTATCTTATCTATCCTATCTATCCTATCTATTCTATCTAATGTATCTAATCTATCTATCAAAGAACATGGAGGGTGAATTCTCCCAGCTGGAGCCGTAGGCAGGCAGCATCAGCAGGATACATCGGCCACCAGGAAATCAAATCCAAAGGAAACGGTTTAATAAACTGCACCTACCTTTCCACCTACCTGCTCGGTCGCTTGACCGGCTGCAACTGAGCTGCTTGTTGTGCTGGCAGCTGTGCATAGCAGCAAAGCCTTGATGACATCACGTCCCGCGATGACATCACCAGCACTGGCCCGGCAGCCAAGTTGTAAACAACTCTGCCAGTTGGTTGCCATGGCAACAGAGGCCAGCAAGTCTCGGACAAACAAACTTTTCGTAGCCACACTCGGGCTAATTTTTCGGGGTCGGTCCACCTGCGCACAACACACTCGAGGGATGTTTCTTGCAACACAGTAGTTTCAGGTGCAGCCGGCTTGTTTCCTTCTTCATTCTTTTGCTCTGTTTTTTGCAAACTCATTAGGGGGTGCACTGAACCTGGAGGCACTGCAATACCAGGTCAATGCCTGGAGAGGACAGAGCAAGCTCTTTTTCCATCTCCCTGTTCTAAAAATCCATTTAATATATGGTCCCCAGATAGGGGACGTATCAGATATTAAACTGATAAGAACAGATTTTTTTTTTTTTTTTTTTTTTTTTTTTTTTAAGTTGGCTATCCCACAAAGGGGATATCAACAATTTTATTCAAAACAAAATTATTTACAAAATAAAAGAATTTTCACAAATCAAAAACATAACACAGATCAAACTCACATATCCATAACAAAATTAAATTTACATTACAATGTACATAACAAAAACGGGGAAAAAAAACCAAAACCCACAAAAAACAAAACCCATATCTATCTTCCCTTTAAATAACAAAAAGAAAAGAAACCAACATAATTTCATCAAGCTCGCAAACCTCCCTTAAACGCAAAATAAGTCAATATACGAAGCATAGTCGGCGAGATAGACTTACACTCTTCTAATCGCTTCATTATCTCACAAGGCATTTGATAAGTCTCAAAAAACCCTTCACTCTCTTTCCCCAAACTAACTCTAACTTTTTCTCCCACCCGACCATAGAAACTCCTCTTTTCTAATGACTCTATATCATCCCATACATCCTGAGACACAATACTACGATCCCTTCTCCCTTCCTCTGAAAGGGACCTTACTGTCTTTTTCCTTTTCTCCTCCTCTCTGGGAACTCTCTCCACCTCCCTAGGAGTCCTTCTAACTGAAGGGTCCATACTCTCCTCCTGCTGAGGACTCTCACTCCCTCCAGCTGCTTCCTGCCCTTCCTCCTTCTCCCTCCCCCGCTTCCTTCTAAGTGGACAAACAGCGTACAGGTGCTCTGCACTCCCACACAAATGGCACACCTTCTTCTGATTGCATGACTCAGCCACATGCCCCTCTGTTTGACATTTTGTGCAAAATATCACAGTACAATGTTCCTTCAAATGTCCATACTTTTTACATTTACGACAAAAGTCGTCCATGCCTGCAAAAAAACAGTCTCCATTAACAGCTCCAATCCTGAAACGTCCTGGAGGCATACACAGTTTCCCATTCTCCAACACTTTGAACTTCACAGCAAACCTCCACTTCATTGTCCAAAGTCCGAACTGATTTAAGACTTTTCCTTTTGGAGCAATTTCCTCGCAGTACTTTGCCAGAAAAACCGCAATTTCCTCTTCGTTCACATAGGGGCTGTACATCCGCACCGTGATCAGTCTTTCTCTCCTCGGGAAATGAGACATTATATCAATACCGTTCAATATAACATTTCCCTTGCAACATTCGATCTTACCCATCAGAAAGCTGTAATCCTCTTCTGAAGCCAACACCAGGTCGTATACACCACGCTTTGGGAACTCCAACAAGGCCAAAACTTGACTCCGCTGTAACCCAAGGAGCTTAAACAGAACCTCTTCCACCAAGAAGACCAAGCCCAATTCTTTCTTTCCCGGATCTTTTAACGTAAAACGACATCCGTTTCTAATCTTTGCATAAGCCGGGACTTCTTCTGCCGTGGTTCCATCCATATTGGTTGCATCCATCTTCAAAATATCGCCTCCGCCAGCACACCGAACAGGAACAAAAACACCTCCCTTGGCAAGCAAGTAGGTGGGATCGCTGATCTTAGCCAAAAGGCCGAGAAGCGATGGCCACAACGCTTTCCCGAAAACTCCCCTTCTCGGACACCACGACCTTCTTGTTAAGGCGAAGCCAGACATACATACCCTATTATGCGCTCCACCCTCTCAGATGGCGGACCGGACGTGCTTTCACACTGCATCTCCTATTGCCTAGCACTGCCTCTGTCTTCCTTTCTGCTCTCAAATCTGAATAGCTCCACCCCCCAATCACACTGCGTCTGCTTCCACCTGATGGATGGCAGACATACACGTCTCTGTCTCTGTCTCCGTCTCTGTCTGGCATACATGACATGCAGCTAGCTCTTTGGCTGGCTGTCTCTGTAGCTGGCTGGCTGTCTCTGTGGCTGGCTGCCTAGCTGGCTAGCTTATTATTAGTACCTATCTATCTATCTATCTATCTATCTATCTATCTATCTATCTATCTATTCTATCTATTCTATCCTATCTTATCTATCCTATCTTATCTATCCTATCTATCCTATCTATTCTATCTAATGTATCTAATCTATCTATCAAAGAACATGGAGGGTGAATTCTCCCAGCTGGAGCCGTAGGCAGGCAGCATCAGCAGGATACATCGGCCACCAGGAAATCAAATCCAAAGGAAACGGTTTAATAAACTGCACCTACCTTTCCACCTACCTGCTCGGTCGCTTGACCGGCTGCAACTGAGCTGCTTGTTGTGCTGGCAGCTGTGCATAGCAGCAAAGCCTTGATGACATCACGTCCCGCGATGACATCACCAGCACTGGCCCGGCAGCCAAGTTGTAAACAACTCTGCCAGTTGGTTGCCATGGCAACAGAGGCCAGCAAGTCTTGGACAAACAAACTTTTCGTAGCCACACTCGGGCTAATTTTTCGGGGTCGGTCCACCTGCGCACAACACACTCGAGGGATGTTTCTTGCAACACAGTAGTTTCAGGTGCAGCCGGCTTGTTTCCTTCTTCATTCTTTTGCTCTGTTTTTTGCAAACTCATTAGGGGGTGCACTGAACCTGGAGGCACTGCAATACCAGGTCAATGCCTGGAGAGGACAGAGCAAGCTCTTTTTCCATCTCCCTGTTCTAAAAATCCATTTAATATATGGTCCCCAGATAGGGGACGTATCAGATATTAAACTGATAAGAACAGATACTACACTTGATCTTAGCCAAAAGGCCGAGAAGCGATGGCCACAACGCTTTCCCGAAAACTCCCCTTCTCGGACACCACGACCTTCTTGTTAAGGCGAAGCCAGACATACATACCCTATTATGCGCTCCACCCTCTCAGATGGCGGACCGGACGTGCTTTCACACTGCATCTCCTATTGCCTAGCACTGCCTCTGTCTTCCTTTCTGCTCTCAAATCTGAATAGCTCCACCCCCCAATCACACTGCGTCTGCTTCCACCTGATGGATGGCAGACATACACGTCTCTGTCTCTGTCTCCGTCTCTGTCTGGCATACATGACATGCAGCTAGCTCTTTGGCTGGCTGTCTCTGTAGCTGGCTGGCTGTCTCTGTGGCTGGCTGCCTAGCTGGCTAGCTTATTATTAGTACCTATCTATCTATCTATCTATCTATCTATTCTATCTATTCTATCCTATCTTATCTATCCTATCTTATCTATCCTATCTATCCTATCTATTCTATCTAATGTATCTAATCTATCTATCAAAGAACATGGAGGGTGAATTCTCCCAGCTGGAGCCGTAGGCAGGCAGCATCAGCAGGATACATCGGCCACCAGGAAATCAAATCCAAAGGAAACGGTTTAATAAACTGCACCTACCTTTCCACCTACCTGCTCGGTCGCTTGACCGGCTGCAACTGAGCTGCTTGTTGTGCTGGCAGCTGTGCATAGCAGCAAAGCCTTGATGACATCACGTCCCGCGATGACATCACCAGCACTGGCCCGGCAGCCAAGTTGTAAACAACTCTGCCAGTTGGTTGCCATGGCAACAGAGGCCAGCAAGTCTTGGACAAACAAACTTTTCGTAGCCACACTCGGGCTAATTTTTCGGGGTCGGTCCACCTGCGCACAACACACTCGAGGGATGTTTCTTGCAACACAGTAGTTTCAGGTGCAGCCGGCTTGTTTCCTTCTTCATTCTTTTGCTCTGTTTTTTGCAAACTCATTAGGGGGTGCACTGAACCTGGAGGCACTGCAATACCAGGTCAATGCCTGGAGAGGACAGAGCAAGCTCTTTTTCCATCTCCCTGTTCTAAAAATCCATTTAATATATGGTCCCCAGATAGGGGACGTATCAGATATTAAACTGATAAGAACAGATACTACACTTGATCTTAGCCAAAAGGCCGAGAAGCGATGGCCACAACGCTTTCCCGAAAACTCCCCTTCTCGGACACCACGACCTTCTTGTTAAGGCGAAGCCAGACATACATACCCTATTATGCGCTCCACCCTCTCAGATGGCGGACCGGACGTGCTTTCACACTGCATCTCCTATTGCCTAGCACTGCCTCTGTCTTCCTTTCTGCTCTCAAATCTGAATAGCTCCACCCCCCAATCACACTGCGTCTGCTTCCACCTGATGGATGGCAGACATACACGTCTCTGTCTCTGTCTCCGTCTCTGTCTGGCATACATGACATGCAGCTAGCTCTTTGGCTGGCTGTCTCTGTAGCTGGCTGGCTGTCTCTGTGGCTGGCTGCCTAGCTGGCTAGCTTATTATTAGTACCTACCTACCTACCTACCTACCTATCTATCTATCTATCTATCTATCTATCTATCTTATCTAATGTATCTAATCTATCTATCAAAGAACATGGAGGGTGAATTCTCCCAGCTGGAGCCGTAGGCAGGCAGCATCAGCAGGATACATCGGCCATCGGCCACCAGGAAATACAAAGGAAACGGTTTAATAAACGGCACCTACCTTTCCACCTACCTGCTCGGTCGCTTGACCGGCTGCAACTGAGCTGCTTGTTGTGCTGGCAGCTGTGTATAGCAGCAAAGCCTTGATGACATCACGTCCCGCGATGACATCACCAGCACTGGCCCGGCAGCCAAGTTGTAAACAAGTCTGGCAGTTGGTTGCCATGGCAACAGAGGCCAGCAAGTCTTGGACAAACAAACTTTTCGTAGCCACACTCGGGGGCTAATTTTTCGGGGTCGGTCCACCTGCGCACAACACACTCGAGGGAGGGATGTTTCTTGCAACACAGTAGTTTCAGGTGCAGCCGGCTTGTTTCCTTCTTCATTCTTTTGCTCTGTTTTTTGCAAACTCATTAGGGGGTGCACTGAACCTGGAGGCACTGCAATACCAGGTCAATGCCTGGAGAGGACAGAGCAAGCTCTTTTTCCATCTCCCTGTTCTAAAAATCCATTTAATATATGGTCCCCAGATAGGGGACGTATCAGATATTAAACTGATAAGAACAGATACTACACTTGATCTTAGCCAAAAGGCCGAGAAGCGATGGCCACAACGGTTTCCCGAAAACTCCCCTTCTCGGACACCACGTCCTTCTTGTTAAGGCGAAGCCAGACATACATACATACCCTATTATGCGCTCCACCCTCTCAGATGGCGGACCGGACGTGCTTTCACACTGCATCTCCTATTGCCTAGCACTGCCTCTGTCTTCCTTTCTGCTCTCAAATCTGAATAGCTCCACCCCCCAATCACACTGCGTCTGCTTCCACCTGATGGATGGCAGACATACACGTCTCTGTCTCTGTCTCCGTCTCTGTCTGGCATACATGACATGCAGCTAGCTCTTTGGCTGGCTGTCTCTGTAGCTGGCTGGCTGTCTCTGTGGCTGGCTGCCTAGCTGGCTAGCTTATTATTAGTACCTACCTACCTACCTACCTACCTATCTATCTATCTATCTATCTATCTATCTATCTATCTATCTATCTATCTTATCTAATGTATCTAATCTATCTATCAAAGAACATGGAGGGTGAATTCTCCCAGCTGGAGCCGTAGGCAGGCAGCATCAGCAGGATACATCGGCCATCGGCCACCAGGAAATACAAAGGAAACGGTTTAATAAACGGCACCTACCTTTCAACCTACCTGCTCGGTCGCTTGACCGGCTGCAACTGAGCTGCTTGTTGTGCTGGCAGCTGTGTATAGCAGCAAAGCCTTGATGACATCACGTCCCGCGATGACATCACCAGCACTGGCCCGGCAGCCAAGTTGTAAACAAGTCTGGCAGTTGGTTGCCATGGCAACAGAGGCCAGCAAGTCTTGGACAAACAAACTTTTCGTAGCCACACTCGGGGGCTAATTTTTCGGGGTCGGTCCACCTGCGCACAACACACTCGAGGGAGGGATGTTTCTTGCAACACAGTAGTTTCAGGTGCAGCCGGCTTGTTTCCTTCTTCATTCTTTTGCTCTGTTTTTTGCAAACTCATTAGGGGGTGCACTGAACCTGGAGGCACTGCAATACCAGGTCAATGCCTGGAGAGGACAGAGCAAGCTCTTTTTCCATCTCCCTGTTCTAAAAATCCATTTAATATATGGTCCCCAGATAGGGGACGTATCAGATATTAAACTGATAAGAACAGATACTACACTTGATCTTAGCCAAAAGGCCGAGAAGCGATGGCCACAACGGTTTCCCGAAAACTCCCCTTCTCGGACACCACGTCCTTCTTGTTAAGGCGAAGCCAGACATACATACATACCCTATTATGCGCTCCACCCTCTCAGATGGCGGACCGGACGTGCTTTCACACTGCATCTCCTATTGCCTAGCACTGCCTCTGTCTTCCTTTCTGCTCTCAAATCTGAATAGCTCCACCCCCCAATCACACTGCGTCTGCTTCCACCTGATGGATGGCAGACATACACGTCTCTGTCTCTGTCTCCGTCTCTGTCTGGCATACATGACATGCAGCTAGCTCTTTGGCTGGCTGTCTCTGTAGCTGGCTGGCTGTCTCTGTGGCTGGCTGCCTAGCTGGCTAGCTTATTATTAGTACCTACCTACCTACCTACCTACCTATCTATCTATCTATCTATCTATCTATCTATCTTATCTAATGTATCTAATCTATCTATCAAAGAACATGGAGGGTGAATTCTCCCAGCTGGAGCCGTAGGCAGGCAGCATCAGCAGGATACATCGGCCATCGGCCACCAGGAAATACAAAGGAAACGGTTTAATAAACGGCACCTACCTTTCCACCTACCTGCTCGGTCGCTTGACCGGCTGCAACTGAGCTGCTTGTTGTGCTGGCAGCTGTGTATAGCAGCAAAGCCTTGATGACATCACGTCCCGCGATGACATCACCAGCACTGGCCCGGCAGCCAAGTTGTAAACAAGTCTGGCAGTTGGTTGCCATGGCAACAGAGGCCAGCAAGTCTTGGACAAACAAACTTTTCGTAGCCACACTCGGGGGCTAATTTTTCGGGGTCGGTCCACCTGCGCACAACACACTCGAGGGAGGGATGTTTCTTGCAACACAGTAGTTTCAGGTGCAGCCGGCTTGTTTCCTTCTTCATTCTTTTGCTCTGTTTTTTGCAAACTCATTAGGGGGTGCACTGAACCTGGAGGCACTGCAATACCAGGTCAATGCCTGGAGAGGACAGAGCAAGCTCTTTTTCCATCTCCCTGTTCTAAAAATCCATTTAATATATGGTCCCCAGATAGGGGACGTATCAGATATTAAACTGATAAGAACAGATACTACACTTGATCTTAGCCAAAAGGCCGAGAAGCGATGGCCACAACGGTTTCCCGAAAACTCCCCTTCTCGGACACCACGTCCTTCTTGTTAAGGCGAAGCCAGACATACATACATACCCTATTATGCGCTCCACCCTCTCAGATGGCGGACCGGACGTGCTTTCACACTGCATCTCCTATTGCCTAGCACTGCCTCTGTCTTCCTTTCTGCTCTCAAATCTGAATAGCTCCACCCCCCAATCACACTGCGTCTGCTTCCACCTGATGGATGGCAGACATACACGTCTCTGTCTCTGTCTCCGTCTCTGTCTGGCATACATGACATGCAGCTAGCTCTTTGGCTGGCTGTCTCTGTAGCTGGCTGGCTGTCTCTGTGGCTGGCTGCCTAGCTGGCTAGCTTATTATTAGTACCTACCTACCTACCTACCTACCTATCTATCTATCTATCTATCTATCTATCTATCTATCTATCTATCTTATCTAATGTATCTAATCTATCTATCAAAGAACATGGAGGGTGAATTCTCCCAGCTGGAGCCGTAGGCAGGCAGCATCAGCAGGATACATCGGCCATCGGCCACCAGGAAATACAAAGGAAACGGTTTAATAAACGGCACCTACCTTTCCACCTACCTGCTCGGTCGCTTGACCGGCTGCAACTGAGCTGCTTGTTGTGCTGGCAGCTGTGTATAGCAGCAAAGCCTTGATGACATCACGTCCCGCGATGACATCACCAGCACTGGCCCGGCAGCCAAGTTGTAAACAAGTCTGGCAGTTGGTTGCCATGGCAACAGAGGCCAGCAAGTCTTGGACAAACAAACTTTTCGTAGCCACACTCGGGGGCTAATTTTTCGGGGTCGGTCCACCTGCGCACAACACACTCGAGGGAGGGATGTTTCTTGCAACACAGTAGTTTCAGGTGCAGCCGGCTTGTTTCCTTCTTCATTCTTTTGCTCTGTTTTTTGCAAACTCATTAGGGGGTGCACTGAACCTGGAGGCACTGCAATACCAGGTCAATGCCTGGAGAGGACAGAGCAAGCTCTTTTTCCATCTCCCTGTTCTAAAAATCCATTTAATATATGGTCCCCAGATAGGGGACGTATCAGATATTAAACTGATAAGAACAGATACTACACTTGATCTTAGCCAAAAGGCCGAGAAGCGATGGCCACAACGGTTTCCCGAAAACTCCCCTTCTCGGACACCACGTCCTTCTTGTTAAGGCGAAGCCAGACATACATACATACCCTATTATGCGCTCCACCCTCTCAGATGGCGGACCGGACGTGCTTTCACACTGCATCTCCTATTGCCTAGCACTGCCTCTGTCTTCCTTTCTGCTCTCAAATCTGAATAGCTCCACCCCCCAATCACACTGCGTCTGCTTCCACCTGATGGATGGCAGACATACACGTCTCTGTCTCTGTCTCCGTCTCTGTCTGGCATACATGACATGCAGCTAGCTCTTTGGCTGGCTGTCTCTGTAGCTGGCTGGCTGTCTCTGTGGCTGGCTGCCTAGCTGGCTAGCTTATTATTAGTACCTACCTACCTACCTACCTATCTATCTATCTATCTATCTATCTATCTATCTTATCTAATGTATCTAATCTATCTATCAAAGAACATGGAGGGTGAATTCTCCCAGCTGGAGCCGTAGGCAGGCAGCATCAGCAGGATACATCGGCCATCGGCCACCAGGAAATACAAAGGAAACGGTTTAATAAACGGCACCTACCTTTCCACCTACCTGCTCGGTCGCTTGACCGGCTGCAACTGAGCTGCTTGTTGTGCTGGCAGCTGTGTATAGCAGCAAAGCCTTGATGACATCACGTCCCGCGATGACATCACCAGCACTGGCCCGGCAGCCAAGTTGTAAACAAGTCTGGCAGTTGGTTGCCATGGCAACAGAGGCCAGCAAGTCTTGGACAAACAAACTTTTCGTAGCCACACTCGGGGGCTAATTTTTCGGGGTCGGTCCACCTGCGCACAACACACTCGAGGGAGGGATGTTTCTTGCAACACAGTAGTTTCAGGTGCAGCCGGCTTGTTTCCTTCTTCATTCTTTTGCTCTGTTTTTTGCAAACTCATTAGGGGGTGCACTGAACCTGGAGGCACTGCAATACCAGGTCAATGCCTGGAGAGGACAGAGCAAGCTCTTTTTCCATCTCCCTGTTCTAAAAATCCATTTAATATATGGTCCCCAGATAGGGGACGTATCAGATATTAAACTGATAAGAACAGATTTTTTTTTTTTTTAAGTTGAATACCCACATTGGGGTAAACTTTATTAAAACGTATAATTACTTATAATAACATAAGGATGTTTACAAGAAAAAATTACATAAAATCACATAAAATTACATAAAATTCTCAAGTAAATACATCTATAATAAAAGGGCACTTGGTGGCATTACAATACAGAGCTCCATTCAGATAAAAACCATTTTTTACATAAAAAAGGAGAGTTCTTTTTATCTACCATAAAATATTTGTACATTTCATTAAAAGCAATGCTTAAAACGTCATTCACAGATAAAATCTCGTGTTTAAACACTAAAATATTCCTGGCCGCCCACAGAGCTGCTTTGACGCTATTTATGGTCTTCCATGCCATTACTTTTTGAGTCCGTGTAGGGCATTCCAGACATCCAAATAAAATCGCATCATGGCTTAGTCTTTGTAGTCCGGTTATCTTTAAAATCAGAGGAGTCATCTTTGTCCATATCATTTGGGTAAAAACACAAAACCAAAAAATGTGAGAAGCCGTTTCATCACCTCCGCATCCCCTCCTGGGGCATATGGCCGAGTTGGTCAATCCTCTTCGATGCTGGAATGCCCGGCATGGAAGACACTCGTGGGCGCAGCTCCAGGCCAGGTCTTTCTGTGAATTAAAAACATAGTTAGCGCTCACGTTTTTCCATATCTGTTTGCATTGTTCTTCATTAAAATGTCTAATGGGGGTAACTAAAACATCGTCTTTCAGACTCTTTAAAACCAGTTTGCTGTTCTTTAAAACTTCAACTCTTTTATTCTGTAAGTTAAAAAGGGACACTATTTTCTCTAAAATCTTATAATGTACGGGAAGGTTAAAAGCATACGGGGAACTTAAAACTGTGGAAAACCACCCATGCTTTCTCATAAAAAATCCCATATTAAAACGACAGAAATAAGACCAGTAAGTATCCTTAAAAAGAGCATTAAAACAAACACAAAAGAATCTGATTAAAAGAAATGTCTTAAAATCTGGGAAATCTTTACCACCCATTACCTTTGGCTTTAAAACCACTTCTCTCCTTAGTTTCTCCATCTTGGAGCTCCAAAAAAAAGTAAAACAAACCTTGATAATTTTTCCCAACATGCGGTCTGATGGAGGAAAAACAACACTTAAATATAATAAAATAGGTAAAATCACAGACTTTGTAATTAAAACCTTTCCCTCCATCGTTAGTTTCCTCATATTCCACATGCAAATTTTTTTGTTTACCTTTTGTGCCACCAAGTCCCAACTAGTAAAACCATTATTAGACTCATTGAAGGAGACCCCTAAAATCTGCACCGAGTCCACTACAGGAATGGGGATGTCCTCTAAAACAGTGTTTCCAATATTCAAGATGCTGCTTTTATTAAAATTTACTTTAAAACCGGAGGAATTGCAAAAATATTGAATTCGTTTTAGGGTTTTCCGAAGCGATGGGGCGTCCCTGCATAGTACCGCCACATCGTCCATGTACCCCACTACCTTCGCCTCTAATCCCCCCCCGCCCGGCAGGGGGATTCCTCGGATTTGCCGGTCACTTCGTAGCATACATAAAAGAGGCTCGATTGCACATATGAAGAGTAGTGGGGACAAGGGACACCCCTGCTTCACCCCAGACTTTAAAAGGACGTCTTGAGTCTTAAAACCATTAACTAAAATTTTACTGGTGCAGTTGTCATAAAATGCTTTTAGGGACTGTATAAAACCTTCAGGGATACCCATTCTCTCTAAAACCTTAAAAAGATAAAA
Organism: Dendropsophus ebraccatus; assembly: GCF_027789765.1. Lineage (NCBI taxonomy): Eukaryota > Metazoa > Chordata > Amphibia > Anura > Hylidae > Dendropsophus > Dendropsophus ebraccatus. Next base: position 54,466,208 of record NC_091467.1, on the reverse strand, counting down.
ATGAGAGACTCTATCAAAAGCTTTCTCGAAATCTACGGATAAAATGGCCATTCTACCCAGTCTCTCTTTCGTATAGTGAATGGAATCTTTTAAAAGGTTTAAATTATCTGTTATGCTCCTCCCGGGTACTCCACAAACCTGGTTGGGGTGGATGACTTTATCGATGACAGACTTTAATCTATTTGCACACATTTTGGCCATTATTTTGTAGTCACTATTGAGTAGAGTGATGGGCCTCCAGTTTTTAATGTCTGTTTTTTCCCCCTTCTTGTAAAGTAAAGAAACTTCTCCTTTCTTCCAGGAACCCGGGAGAGCTTTGGAGTTAAAAACTTCAGAAAAAAGTGTAAGCAAATCATCTTTTAAAACACCATAAAAGATAACATAAAACTCCATGGGTATCCCATCAGGGCCAGGGACTTTACCTTTCTTAAAACTTTTGGTGGTCTCTAAAATCTCCTGCTCCGAGATGCCCTGTAATAAAAACTTTTGGGAGACAGGATCTAAAACATTATTAAGCTCCTTCAATGAGTCTTCCATAAAATCACAATTAATTTCTTTTGTATTAAAAAGATCCGCATAAAACTCATACACCTTTTTTAAAATACCTGGTGGGTCTGTTTTCCCATCTATTTCATCGATCAGGGTATGCTTATCATTTATTTTCTTAAAAAAGTACCTGGAGCAGGTCTCGTTCTCTTCAAGATGTTGCACTTTTGAACGAAATATGATTTCTTTCCCCCTCTGCTCCAGGCACTGGGAGATCTCTTTCTTTATCTCGGCAATCTCTTTGTCTACCTGCATACCCTGATCTCTGAATTTGTATTGCGTCTGCAGCCGGGTATTAAGTTGATTAAAAAACTCTCTCTTTTCTTTGGCCTTTGCTACCCCAGCTTTAATAAAAAAGTTTTTAATTTTACGCTTCATCTTCTCCCACCAGGCTATAATGGGGATGTTGGAGTTTCTTACCCGTCTGCAGCGCTTATAAAAGGTGATAAAATTCGATAAAACCTGCGGATCATTTAAAAGGGATACGTTCAGTTTCCAGGCTCTCTTCTCCACTTTCTTTTCTTTATCACATTTTACTTTAAAAGATAATAACTTATGGTCAGATAAAACATTAGGCATAAGATCACATTTAAAAGGCAGTATCTGATAAGAACAAAATATAAAATCAATCCTGGAGCTACAGTTCCTGTTACCCCAGGTCACGCCGGCTTCCTCTGGTAAGTTGCTGTTGCATTTTTTAAAAACATCAGTTAATCTAAAATCTATAACGACATTTTTCAACATACCAGAGGTTTTGTCATAATTTCTGCTCGTACTATTAGAAAACCGGCGTTCCCCCTTTAAAATACAATTAAAATCCCCTGCTAAAATCAGTGGATCCGAATCATTTAAAAAAAGAGGTAAAATTTCCAGCATATTCATTCTTTCGTTCTTATCTGGCGAACCATAAAAATTTAAAAACTGCCATCTAATACCATCTATAAAAGCTTTGACCAATAAAATTCTGCCTGGTAAAATTTCATTAAAACTTTCAATTAAAACGTTTCCCTTAAATAAAATGGCGACACCTGCGGATTTGGACTCGTTTGACCCGGACCAGACGGATGGTCCGGGTTTCCAATCTTCTTTGTATTTTTTGTAGTCTTTGCTATGTGGGATGCAGCACTCCTGTAGGAAAAAAACTGTGGCGGTAAAAACAGACAAATAATTAAAAAGGGCAGCTCTTCTCGTCTTAGAATGTAGGCTTCTCACGTTAAAAGACAGTCCGGACAATTCTGCCATGGAGGTGATGAAAAATAAAACAATCTTCTGCCTGAGCTTAGCCTCAGCAGTCCTCAGCGAAGCCGGAGACCCCACTCGAGCTCTCGTAGCCCCCCGCTTCGGAATCAACTGTTAGCATGGATGCGGGAGAGGAGCTTGCGTCGCTCAAATGCCCCCCCTCCACACCTGAGGCAGTTACTATATAAGGACCCCATACCGACTCCATGGGCACTGTTTGAGCAGCGGTTTCACCTTCCGGCCCCTCCGCCGGGGCCGGCATCTCACTTTCTGTTGTCTCAGGGACTTCGCTCATCTCGGAGGTGGTTGCCTCTGGCTCCCCCACCGGGCAAGGAGGGGGAGAGGCTTTTGGTGGCACCCTAAGGGGAGCGTCCACTGGGTTCCCTTCCGGTACTACCATCGGCTCCCCTTTTACCACCTCCGAGTACGCTTTGCGTCTTTTTGTAACCGCTGCTCCGCCCGGGTCCTCTGCCTCAGGGACAGGTGGGCCTGTGCTAGGCCGCAGCCCCTGGTCAGCCTCCACCGGGGTATCCGCGGCCCCAGATGCCTGGGGAGGTTTCCCCGTCGGCTGACCGCTGGCTCTACGCTTTGCCCTTCTTTCCTTAGGGCCGTCAACACCTGTTTGGAGGGGGGCTTCAGATGTATCCATACCTTCTCCTCCCGCTTCCTCTCCCTGTGGGGGGGCTGGTTGGTCTTCCGGCTGCTTTGGACCCTTTGGCTGTTGCTCAGGCTTCCCCGTTGGGCGGCTTCTGTGGGGGCAAAAAGCGAATAAGTGACCAACTCGGTGGCAGTTCCTGCAAGTTTTCCCCATTGGACACTGTCTGATGTCGTGAGAAGAGCTGCCACAATTCCTACAGGTGCAGCTGCAATCCTCCTTGGTGTGACCGTACAAATGACAAGACCTGCAAAATGGTGGCATTCCGGCAAAATAAATATCCCCTGTCATTTCACCAAGTTTGAAGCGGGCTGGCGGCAATTTGACTCCTCCGGGAAAAGCAGCATCTTTAAAACATGTAACTCTAAATCTCCATTTTGAAGTCCAGACCCCAACTTCATTCATAATTTTTCCCACACATTGAACTGATTTAAAATAAGCGGATAAAAACGATTTGATTTCTTCCAGGTCAGCAAATGGACAATACATCTTCACAACAATCAGCTTGGAGATATCTAAAACGTGCTCTATAAATTTAATACCTTGCAATCTGGGGTCTTTTTTGTCAGGGATTGCCGCCATTAGATCCTGGAAAATGCCACCTTGCGTGAAGGTAATGTCGTAGGTTCTTCTCTTGGGGTAGTCTTGCACGGCCAGGATCTCCCGCTTCTGGATATTAAAAACATCTCCAAGTACGGTCTCCACCAAGTATTTCAATCCGCAGGATGTCGCCTTTTCCTCCGTCACGATGATTCTCACGGTGTTCTTGATTCGGGCATAGCCCGGTATCCCATCTGAATCAAAATCCATGATGGGTTTGTGCGTCAGATAGCCACGTTACAATGCAACGTAACCAAATTCCTCTTATGCCCGCCGGCAGTCAGAGGTTTGGGGGGATCGCAACTCGTTGCCCCGGACTAAGCCTCTCTCCCAATAGCTGCAAGGGGGTTAAGTCCCACCACAAGGGAAAGGACGATCCCCCAAGGCAGAGAGAGAGGGTACCGGAGCACCTTCGGACCAGACCAAGGCAGTGCCGGATACGAATAAACAGCACTACACTTGATCTTAGCCAAAAGGCCGAGAAGCGATGGCCACAACGCTTTCCCGAAAACTCCCCTTCTCGGACACCACGACCTTCTTGTTAAGGCGAAGCCAGACATACATACCCTATTATGCGCTCCACCCTCTCAGATGGCGGACCGGACGTGCTTTCACACTGCATCTCCTATTGCCTAGCACTGCCTCTGTCTTCCTTTCTGCTCTCAAATCTGAATAGCTCCACCCCCCAATCACACTGCGTCTGCTTCCACCTGATGGATGGCAGACATACACGTCTCTGTCTCTGTCTCCGTCTCTGTCTGGCATACATGACATGCAGCTAGCTCTTTGGCTGGCTGTCTCTGTAGCTGGCTGGCTGTCTCTGTGGCTGGCTGCCTAGCTGGCTAGCTTATTATTAGTACCTATCTATCTATCTATCTATCTATCTATCTATTCTATCTATTCTATCCTATCTTATCTATCCTATCTTATCTATCCTATCTATCCTATCTATTCTATCTAATGTATCTAATCTATCTATCAAAGAACATGGAGGGTGAATTCTCCCAGCTGGAGCCGTAGGCAGGCAGCATCAGCAGGATACATCGGCCACCAGGAAATCAAATCCAAAGGAAACGGTTTAATAAACTGCACCTACCTTTCCACCTACCTGCTCGGTCGCTTGACCGGCTGCAACTGAGCTGCTTGTTGTGCTGGCAGCTGTGCATAGCAGCAAAGCCTTGATGACATCACGTCCCGCGATGACATCACCAGCACTGGCCCGGCAGCCAAGTTGTAAACAACTCTGCCAGTTGGTTGCCATGGCAACAGAGGCCAGCAAGTCTTGGACAAACAAACTTTTCGTAGCCACACTCGGGCTAATTTTTCGGGGTCGGTCCACCTGCGCACAACACACTCGAGGGATGTTTCTTGCAACACAGTAGTTTCAGGTGCAGCCGGCTTGTTTCCTTCTTCATTCTTTTGCTCTGTTTTTTGCAAACTCATTAGGGGGTGCACTGAACCTGGAGGCACTGCAATACCAGGTCAATGCCTGGAGAGGACAGAGCAAGCTCTTTTTCCATCTCCCTGTTCTAAAAATCCATTTAATATATGGTCCCCAGATAGGGGACGTATCAGATATTAAACTGATAAGAACAGATACTACACTTGATCTTAGCCAAAAGGCCGAGAAGCGATGGCCACAACGGTTTCCCGAAAACTCCCCTTCTCGGACACCACGTCCTTCTTGTTAAGGCGAAGCCAGACATACATACCCTATTATGCGCTCCACCCTCTCAGATGGCGGACCGGACGTGCTTTCACACTGCATCTCCTATTGCCTAGCACTGCCTCTGTCTTCCTTTCTGCTCTCAAATCTGAATAGCTCCACCCCCCAATCACACTGCGTCTGCTTCCACCTGATGGATGGCAGACATACACGTCTCTGTCTCTGTCTCCGTCTCTGTCTGGCATACATGACATGCAGCTAGCTCTTTGGCTGGCTGTCTCTGTAGCTGGCTGGCTGTCTCTGTGGCTGGCTGCCTAGCTGGCTAGCTTATTATTAGTACCTACCTACCTACCTACCTATCTATCTATCTATCTATCTATCTATCTTATCTAATGTATCTAATCTATCTATCAAAGAACATGGAGGGTGAATTCTCCCAGCTGGAGCCGTAGGCAGGCAGCATCAGCAGGATACATCGGCCATCGGCCACCAGGAAATACAAAGGAAACGGTTTAATAAACGGCACCTACCTTTCCACCTACCTGCTCGGTCGCTTGACCGGCTGCAACTGAGCTGCTTGTTGTGCTGGCAGCTGTGTATAGCAGCAAAGCCTTGATGACATCACGTCCCGCGATGACATCACCAGCACTGGCCCGGCAGCCAAGTTGTAAACAAGTCTGGCAGTTGGTTGCCATGGCAACAGAGGCCAGCAAGTCTTGGACAAACAAACTTTTCGTAGCCACACTCGGGGGCTAATTTTTCGGGGTCGGTCCACCTGCGCACAACACACTCGAGGGAGGGATGTTTCTTGCAACACAGTAGTTTCAGGTGCAGCCGGCTTGTTTCCTTCTTCATTCTTTTGCTCTGTTTTTTGCAAACTCATTAGGGGGTGCACTGAACCTGGAGGCACTGCAATACCAGGTCAATGCCTGGAGAGGACAGAGCAAGCTCTTTTTCCATCTCCCTGTTCTAAAAATCCATTTAATATATGGTCCCCAGATAGGGGACGTATCAGATATTAAACTGATAAGAACAGATTTTTTTTTTTTTTTTTTTTTTTTTTAAAACCATTCAGAATGGTTAAAAAACGATATAAACAGAAGAAACTGTTCACATCTTCGTCATTACTCAAACCATCTCATCATCATGGTCCTTTTAATCTTTTAAACCATCATACCAAGTAAAAAAAACACAAAACAAATACAAAAAACAATACCACTTAATAACCCCTATACAACAAAACAAAGTGAAGTACTAAATTAAGCTAAACCCATTACTATAACAAGAAAAAAAAAAAAAAAAAAAACCATATCTTCAGCCTCTCATGCCTGCTTTAAAGGCAAAAAAGGACAACAAACGAATGACAATAGGCGATCTTGATCCTGACTTTTCTATCTTTTCCCTGATATCCGAGGGTACATAATAAGTTTCAAAGAACCTATCCCCGTGCTTCTCCAGATGCGCAATTACTCTATCCTGCAACCTCCTAAGAGGGAATCTCCTATCCAGTGAGTCTATATGCTCCCACAAATCTTGCGGCACCAAGGCATAGTCCCTCCTTTCTTCTTCTGTGAGGGATCTTGCTATTTTCTTTTTTACTTCTAACTCTACCGGCACATTTTCAATTTCCCTTGGGACTTTCTCCCTTACCTTAGGAACCCTTCTGATTGAAATATCCATTTCTTCCTCCTGCTGGGGACCCTCCTTGCCTCCCTTTGGATCCTCCATCTCCTCCTTACTTCTTTCCTCCTGTGAGGAACTTCCTGTACCCCCAGTGGCCTCCAGTACATCCTCTTGCTCACTTGCACCTTTCTTTTTGACAGGACAGGAGGCGTACAAATGCTCTCTGCTCCCACACAAATGGCAAGCTTTCTCTTGATCACAAGACTCAGCTACATGTCCTTCTTTCTGACATCTTACACAAAAAAGGACTGTACAGTGGTCCTTTGTATGGCCGTACTGTTTACATCGCCTACAAAAAAGCTCCATCCCCGCAAAATATAAATCACCATTAATGGATCCGATCTTGAAACGCCCAGGAGGGACACATAACTTTCCATCCTCCGACATCTTGAATCTTACCAAAAATTTCCACTTCATGGTCCAAAGCCCAAACTGATTCAAGACTTTTCCTTTTGTCGTGACTTCTTCACAATATCTCCCCAAGAAAGCAGCAATCTCCTCTTCTGGCACGTATGGGCTATACATTCTTATAGTGACCAGTCTTTCTCTCCTCGGGAAATGGGAAACGATATCAATACCATTCAACACATCATTATTCCTAACATATTCCAGCTTACCCAAAAGATAGCTGTGGTCCTCTTCTGAACTTAGCACCAGATCATATATCCCACGCCTCGGGAACTCCAGCAACGCCAGGATTTGGCTCCGCTGCAGGCCCAGAAGTTTAAAGAAAACTTCCTCCACCAGAAACACAAGGCCCAATTCTTTCTTCCTGGAATCCTTCAGCGTAAAACGAATCGCATTCCTTATCCTCGCATAAGTAGGGACTTCTTCCGGCACAGTTCCATCCTCGTTGGTCACCTCCATCTTCAAATGACTCCAAACGAAAAAACGAACCCACGGAGCACCTCACCTGCAGATGCAGGCAGGTGTGATCGCTTCCCGTTGCCTGGGGACTAAGCCGCCTGCCAATAGCAACAAGGAGGTAATCCTCCAAGGCCGACAGGTCGGGTACCCCAGGCACCTTCCGACCAGATCTCCTGCAGATACTACACTTGATCTTAGCCAAAAGGCCGAGAAGCGATGGCCACAACGGTTTCCCGAAAACTCCCCTTCTCGGACACCACGTCCTTCTTGTTAAGGCGAAGCCAGACATACATACATACCCTATTATGCGCTCCACCCTCTCAGATGGCGGACCGGACGTGCTTTCACACTGCATCTCCTATTGCCTAGCACTGCCTCTGTCTTCCTTTCTGCTCTCAAATCTGAATAGCTCCACCCCCCAATCACACTGCGTCTGCTTCCACCTGATGGATGGCAGACATACACGTCTCTGTCTCTGTCTCCGTCTCTGTCTGGCATACATGACATGCAGCTAGCTCTTTGGCTGGCTGTCTCTGTAGCTGGCTGGCTGTCTCTGTGGCTGGCTGCCTAGCTGGCTAGCTTATTATTAGTACCTACCTACCTACCTATCTATCTATCTATCTATCTATCTATCTATCTATCTTATCTAATGTATCTAATCTATCTATCAAAGAACATGGAGGGTGAATTCTCCCAGCTGGAGCCGTAGGCAGGCAGCATCAGCAGGATACATCGGCCATCGGCCACCAGGAAATACAAAGGAAACGGTTTAATAAACGGCACCTACCTTTCCACCTACCTGCTCGGTCGCTTGACCGGCTGCAACTGAGCTGCTTGTTGTGCTGGCAGCTGTGTATAGCAGCAAAGCCTTGATGACATCACGTCCCGCGATGACATCACCAGCACTGGCCCGGCAGCCAAGTTGTAAACAAGTCTGGCAGTTGGTTGCCATGGCAACAGAGGCCAGCAAGTCTTGGACAAACAAACTTTTCGTAGCCACACTCGGGGGCTAATTTTTCGGGGTCGGTCCACCTGCGCACAACACACTCGAGGGAGGGATGTTTCTTGCAACACAGTAGTTTCAGGTGCAGCCGGCTTGTTTCCTTCTTCATTCTTTTGCTCTGTTTTTTGCAAACTCATTAGGGGGTGCACTGAACCTGGAGGCACTGCAATACCAGGTCAATGCCTGGAGAGGACAGAGCAAGCTCTTTTTCCATCTCCCTGTTCTAAAAATCCATTTAATATATGGTCCCCAGATAGGGGACGTATCAGATATTAAACTGATAAGAACAGATTTTTTTTTTTTTTTTAAGTTGACTATCCCATAAAGGGATAACAACACTTTTATTTAAAACAAATTCTTATATTTACAGAAATTTAAACAAACAAACAAAAATAAAATTATTAATCCAAAACAAAACAATAACAAAATCAAATTCTTAATCATATCCCACATATTCAATCTCTCATACCTCCTTTGTACGCAAAGTATGACAAAATACGTATCATAGTCATAGACTTTGAACCTGATTCTTCAAACCGTCTAATAACTTCTGGGGGTACCTTATAACTTTCAAAGAATCTTTTCCCATATCTTTCTAGATGTAATGATACCTTTTGGTGCAAACAAGAGAGAAAGAGATCTCTCTCCAAAGCCTCTATCTGCTCCCAAATAGTTTTTGGCACTGTCACATAGTCTTTTTTCTCTTCTTCTGAAAGAGGTCTTACTGTTGTCTTTTTCTCTACACTCCTTGGACCTCGCTTTACAGAGAGGTCTGTACTTCCCTCCCGTTGGGAACTCTCAGTTTCCCTAGCTGCTTCCTGACCTTCCTCCTTCTCCCTCCCCCGTTTCTTTTTAACCGGGCATGCAGCATACAAATGTTCAGTGCTACCACATAAATGACACAATTTTTTTTGATCACATGAATCAAATGAATGTCCTTCTTTTTGACATTTCTTACACCATATTTCTGCACAATTTTCTTTCAAATGTCCATATTTTTTGCAATTTCTGCAAAAGTCCTCCATCCCGGCAAAGAATAGGTCTCCATTAACATGACCTATTTTGAATCGTCCCGGCGGAACACACAAGCTTCCATCCTCCAGCTCTTTAAACTTGACAGCAAATCTTCTTTTCATTGTCCATAACCCGTATTGGTTTAAAACTTTGCCTTTGGGGATGACCTCTTCACAAAACCTTGACAAGAAGGTGGATATTTCCTCCTCTGAGATGTACGGACTGTACATTCGAACCGTCAGTAAACGTTCCCTCCTCGGAAAATGAGATAGTATGTCAATTCCGTTCAGCAAAACATTTCCTTTCACACCGTCTAGCTTACCCATTAGACAGCAGTAGTCCTCCTCGGAGTTCAACACTAGATCGTAGCATCCTCTCTTAGGAAATTCGAGCATTGCCAAGATCTGGTCCTTCCGAACATCAAGCAACTTGAATAGAAGTTCCTCGACAACAAACGAAAGTCCCATCGCCTTTTTCTCCGGGTCTCTCAGCATAAACCGCACACCGTTACGGATTCGGGCATACGATGGCACTTCTCCAAAATTCGACCCATCCTGGTTTGTAGACTCCATATTCTCAAGTCCAGCAATAGCGAAAGACTCTGTGCAGGAAAAAGAAACTTGACAGAAACACCTCACCCGCTGACCGCAGGTAGGTGAGATCGCTTCCCGTTGCCTGGGGACTAATCCGCCTGCCTATAGCTGCAAGGAGACAATCCTCCAAGGCCGACAGGTCGGGTACCCCAGGCACCTTCTGACCAGATCTCCTGTAGAAACTACACTTGATCTTAGCCAAAAGGCCGAGAAGCGATGGCCACAACGGTTTCCCGAAAACTCCCCTTCTCGGACACCACGTCCTTCTTGTTAAGGCGAAGCCAGACATACATACATACCCTATTATGCGCTCCACCCTCTCAGATGGCGGACCGGACGTGCTTTCACACTGCATCTCCTATTGCCTAGCACTGCCTCTGTCTTCCTTTCTGCTCTCAAATCTGAATAGCTCCACCCCCCAATCACACTGCGTCTGCTTCCACCTGATGGATGGCAGACATACACGTCTCTGTCTCTGTCTCCGTCTCTGTCTGGCATACATGACATGCAGCTAGCTCTTTGGCTGGCTGTCTCTGTAGCTGGCTGGCTGTCTCTGTGGCTGGCTGCCTAGCTGGCTAGCTTATTATTAGTACCTACCTACCTACCTATCTATCTATCTATCTATCTATCTATCTATCTATCTATCTATCTATCTTATCTAATGTATCTAATCTATCTATCAAAGAACATGGAGGGTGAATTCTCCCAGCTGGAGCCGTAGGCAGGCAGCATCAGCAGGATACATCGGCCATCGGCCACCAGGAAATACAAAGGAAACGGTTTAATAAACGGCACCTACCTTTCCACCTACCTGCTCGGTCGCTTGACCGGCTGCAACTGAGCTGCTTGTTGTGCTGGCAGCTGTGTATAGCAGCAAAGCCTTGATGACATCACGTCCCGCGATGACATCACCAGCACTGGCCCGGCAGCCAAGTTGTAAACAAGTCTGGCAGTTGGTTGCCATGGCAACAGAGGCCAGCAAGTCTTGGACAAACAAACTTTTCGTAGCCACACTCGGGGGCTAATTTTTCGGGGTCGGTCCACCTGCGCACAACACACTCGAGGGAGGGATGTTTCTTGCAACACAGTAGTTTCAGGTGCAGCCGGCTTGTTTCCTTCTTCATTCTTTTGCTCTGTTTTTTGCAAACTCATTAGGGGGTGCACTGAACCTGGAGGCACTGCAATACCAGGTCAATGCCTGGAGAGGACAGAGCAAGCTCTTTTTCCATCTCCCTGTTCTAAAAATCCATTTAATATATGGTCCCCAGATAGGGGACGTATCAGATATTAAACTGATAAGAACAGATTTTTTTTTTAAGTTGGCTATCCCACAAAGGGGATATCAACGATTTTATTCAAAACAAATTATTTTACAAATAAAAGAATTTTAACTAATCAAACAAACACAACAAAACTCAAATTTACAATTCAATGTACATAACAAAAACGGAGAAAAAACATAACACAAATCAAGGTCTCATACCGCCTTTGAAAGCAAAATAACACAATAAACGAATCATAACAAAAGATACTGAACTTGACTCCTCTAATCTTCTAATAATATTTGGGGGTACTTTGTAAGTTTCACAGAACCTTTTACGATGCTTTTCTACATGAGACGTGACTGCTTCACTTAAATGGTTGCAGAAGGACCCCCTCTCTAGAGCCTCCACCTGCACCCAAAACTCTTTTGACACACAATCATGATCCTTCCTTTCCTCCTCTGTATAAGGTCTTTCAGACCACACCTTCCCCTCTTCTGTCTCCTTTTTCTTCTCCTTTTTCCTCTCTCCCTCCCTGGAAGCCCTCTTGACTGAAGGACCAGGGCTGCCCTCACACTCCGGGACCACCTCCTTCGGGACACTCTCCTCTCTACTCACTTTCCCAGGTGTAGGCTCCTCCTTTTCTTTTTCCCTATTTCTTTTCCTTTTCTTAGGGCAAGAAGCATATAAGTGATCAACACTACCACACAGATTACATGTTTTCCGCTGATTGCACGTGTCAGGCAAATGTCCCTCCTTCTGACACTTCCCGCACCAAAGTACTGTACAGTTATCTTTAACATGTCCATATTTCTTGCATTTCCTGCAGAAGTCCTCCATGCCTGCAAAAAACAGGTCTCCGTTGACCCGACCAATCTTAAACCGGCCCGGCGGAACATCCAGGCTCCCATCTTTCAGGGCTTTAAATTTCACCACAAATTTCCACTTCATGGTCCACAATCCATATTGGTTTAGGACCTTTCCTTTTGGGACGATGTCTTCGCAAAATCTTGATAAATAGTCCGTTATTTCCTCTTCTTCAATATACGGACTGTACATTCTAACAGTCACTATGCGTTCTCTCCTCGGGAAATGAGAAAAAACGTCAGTTCCATTTAGCAACACATTTTCCCTCACACATTCCAGCTTACCCATAAGAAAGCTGTGATCCTCCTCTGAGTTCAGCACTAGGTCGTAAACACCTCGTCTGGGGAACTCCAATATGGCCAAGATCTGGTTCTTCTTCACTCCAAACAACTTGATCAGAAGTTCCTCCACGATAAAGGCCAGTCCCTTCTCCTTTTTCTCAGCATCATGCAGAATAAACCGGACTCCATTCCGTATACGTGCATATGATGGAACCTCTCCGGTGGATGATCCATCCTGGTTTGTAGCCTCCATAGCGTTAGGTCCAAACCAACGACTCCTGAACAGAAAAAAGGACACGCAAGAACACCTCACCTGCTAACCGCAGATAGGTGAGATCGCCTCTCGTTGCCCGGGGACTAATCCGCCTGCCAATAGCAGCATGGAGCCACTTCTCCAAGGCCAACAGGTCGGGTACCCCGGACACCTTTCAACCAGATCTCCTGTAGATACTACACTTGATCTTAGCCAAAAGGCCGAGAAGCGATGGCCACAACGGTTTCCCGAAAACTCCCCTTCTCGGACACCACGTCCTTCTTGTTAAGGCGAAGCCAGACATACATACATACCCTATTATGCGCTCCACCCTCTCAGATGGCGGACCGGACGTGCTTTCACACTGCATCTCCTATTGCCTAGCACTGCCTCTGTCTTCCTTTCTGCTCTCAAATCTGAATAGCTCCACCCCCCAATCACACTGCGTCTGCTTCCACCTGATGGATGGCAGACATACACGTCTCTGTCTCTGTCTCCGTCTCTGTCTGGCATACATGACATGCAGCTAGCTCTTTGGCTGGCTGTCTCTGTAGCTGGCTGGCTGTCTCTGTGGCTGGCTGCCTAGCTGGCTAGCTTATTATTAGTACCTACCTACCTACCTACCTATCTATCTATCTATCTATCTATCTATCTATCTATCTTATCTAATGTATCTAATCTATCTATCAAAGAACATGGAGGGTGAATTCTCCCAGCTGGAGCCGTAGGCAGGCAGCATCAGCAGGATACATCGGCCATCGGCCACCAGGAAATACAAAGGAAACGGTTTAATAAACGGCACCTACCTTTCCACCTACCTGCTCGGTCGCTTGACCGGCTGCAACTGAGCTGCTTGTTGTGCTGGCAGCTGTGTATAGCAGCAAAGCCTTGATGACATCACGTCCCGCGATGACATCACCAGCACTGGCCCGGCAGCCAAGTTGTAAACAAGTCTGGCAGTTGGTTGCCATGGCAACAGAGGCCAGCAAGTCTTGGACAAACAAACTTTTCGTAGCCACACTCGGGGGCTAATTTTTCGGGGTCGGTCCACCTGCGCACAACACACTCGAGGGAGGGATGTTTCTTGCAACACAGTAGTTTCAGGTGCAGCCGGCTTGTTTCCTTCTTCATTCTTTTGCTCTGTTTTTTGCAAACTCATTAGGGGGTGCACTGAACCTGGAGGCACTGCAATACCAGGTCAATGCCTGGAGAGGACAGAGCAAGCTCTTTTTCCATCTCCCTGTTCTAAAAATCCATTTAATATATGGTCCCCAGATAGGGGACGTATCAGATATTAAACTGATAAGAACAGATACTACACTTGATCTTAGCCAAAAGGCCGAGAAGCGATGGCCACAACGGTTTCCCGAAAACTCCCCTTCTCGGACACCACGTCCTTCTTGTTAAGGCGAAGCCAGACATACATACATACCCTATTATGCGCTCCACCCTCTCAGATGGCGGACCGGACGTGCTTTCACACTGCATCTCCTATTGCCTAGCACTGCCTCTGTCTTCCTTTCTGCTCTCAAATCTGAATAGCTCCACCCCCCAATCACACTGCGTCTGCTTCCACCTGATGGATGGCAGACATACACGTCTCTGTCTCTGTCTCCGTCTCTGTCTGGCATACATGACATGCAGCTAGCTCTTTGGCTGGCTGTCTCTGTAGCTGGCTGGCTGTCTCTGTGGCTGGCTGCCTAGCTGGCTAGCTTATTATTAGTACCTACCTACCTACCTACCTACCTACCTATCTATCTATCTATCTATCTATCTATCTTATCTAATGTATCTAATCTATCTATCAAAGAACATGGAGGGTGAATTCTCCCAGCTGGAGCCGTAGGCAGGCAGCATCAGCAGGATACATCGGCCATCGGCCACCAGGAAATACAAAGGAAACGGTTTAATAAACGGCACCTACCTTTCCACCTACCTGCTCGGTCGCTTGACCGGCTGCAACTGAGCTGCTTGTTGTGCTGGCAGCTGTGTATAGCAGCAAAGCCTTGATGACATCACGTCCCGCGATGACATCACCAGCACTGGCCCGGCAGCCAAGTTGTAAACAAGTCTGGCAGTTGGTTGCCATGGCAACAGAGGCCAGCAAGTCTTGGACAAACAAACTTTTCGTAGCCACACTCGGGGGCTAATTTTTCGGGGTCGGTCCACCTGCGCACAACACACTCGAGGGAGGGATGTTTCTTGCAACACAGTAGTTTCAGGTGCAGCCGGCTTGTTTCCTTCTTCATTCTTTTGCTCTGTTTTTTGCAAACTCATTAGGGGGTGCACTGAACCTGGAGGCACTGCAATACCAGGTCAATGCCTGGAGAGGACAGAGCAAGCTCTTTTTCCATCTCCCTGTTCTAAAAATCCATTTAATATATGGTCCCCAGATAGGGGACGTATCAGATATTAAACTGATAAGAACAGATACTACACTTGATCTTAGCCAAAAGGCCGAGAAGCGATGGCCACAACGGTTTCCCGAAAACTCCCCTTCTCGGACACCACGTCCTTCTTGTTAAGGCGAAGCCAGACATACATACATACCCTATTATGCGCTCCACCCTCTCAGATGGCGGACCGGACGTGCTTTCACACTGCATCTCCTATTGCCTAGCACTGCCTCTGTCTTCCTTTCTGCTCTCAAATCTGAATAGCTCCACCCCCCAATCACACTGCGTCTGCTTCCACCTGATGGATGGCAGACATACACGTCTCTGTCTCTGTCTCCGTCTCTGTCTGGCATACATGACATGCAGCTAGCTCTTTGGCTGGCTGTCTCTGTAGCTGGCTGGCTGTCTCTGTGGCTGGCTGCCTAGCTGGCTAGCTTATTATTAGTACCTACCTACCTACCTACCTATCTATCTATCTATCTATCTATCTTATCTAATGTATCTAATCTATCTATCAAAGAACATGGAGGGTGAATTCTCCCAGCTGGAGCCGTAGGCAGGCAGCATCAGCAGGATACATCGGCCATCGGCCACCAGGAAATACAAAGGAAACGGTTTAATAAACGGCACCTACCTTTCCACCTACCTGCTCGGTCGCTTGACCGGCTGCAACTGAGCTGCTTGTTGTGCTGGCAGCTGTGTATAGCAGCAAAGCCTTGATGACATCACGTCCCGCGATGACATCACCAGCACTGGCCCGGCAGCCAAGTTGTAAACAAGTCTGGCAGTTGGTTGCCATGGCAACAGAGGCCAGCAAGTCTTGGACAAACAAACTTTTCGTAGCCACACTCGGGGGCTAATTTTTCGGGGTCGGTCCACCTGCGCACAACACACTCGAGGGAGGGATGTTTCTTGCAACACAGTAGTTTCAGGTGCAGCCGGCTTGTTTCCTTCTTCATTCTTTTGCTCTGTTTTTTGCAAACTCATTAGGGGGTGCACTGAACCTGGAGGCACTGCAATACCAGGTCAATGCCTGGAGAGGACAGAGCAAGCTCTTTTTCCATCTCCCTGTTCTAAAAATCCATTTAATATATGGTCCCCAGATAGGGGACGTATCAGATATTAAACTGATAAGAACAGATACTACACTTGATCTTAGCCAAAAGGCCGAGAAGCGATGGCCACAACGGTTTCCCGAAAACTCCCCTTCTCGGACACCACGTCCTTCTTGTTAAGGCGAAGCCAGACATACATACATACCCTATTATGCGCTCCACCCTCTCAGATGGCGGACCGGACGTGCTTTCACACTGCATCTCCTATTGCCTAGCACTGCCTCTGTCTTCCTTTCTGCTCTCAAATCTGAATAGCTCCACCCCCCAATCACACTGCGTCTGCTTCCACCTGATGGATGGCAGACATACACGTCTCTGTCTCTGTCTCCGTCTCTGTCTGGCATACATGACATGCAGCTAGCTCTTTGGCTGGCTGTCTCTGTAGCTGGCTGGCTGTCTCTGTGGCTGGCTGCCTAGCTGGCTAGCTTATTATTAGTACCTACCTACCTACCTACCTATCTATCTATCTATCTATCTATCTATCTTATCTAATGTATCTAATCTATCTATCAAAGAACATGGAGGGTGAATTCTCCCAGCTGGAGCCGTAGGCAGGCAGCATCAGCAGGATACATCGGCCATCGGCCACCAGGAAATACAAAGGAAACGGTTTAATAAACGGCACCTACCTTTCCACCTACCTGCTCGGTCGCTTGACCGGCTGCAACTGAGCTGCTTGTTGTGCTGGCAGCTGTGTATAGCAGCAAAGCCTTGATGACATCACGTCCCGCGATGACATCACCAGCACTGGCCCGGCAGCCAAGTTGTAAACAAGTCTGGCAGTTGGTTGCCATGGCAACAGAGGCCAGCAAGTCTTGGACAAACAAACTTTTCGTAGCCACACTCGGGGGCTAATTTTTCGGGGTCGGTCCACCTGCGCACAACACACTCGAGGGAGGGATGTTTCTTGCAACACAGTAGTTTCAGGTGCAGCCGGCTTGTTTCCTTCTTCATTC
This sequence comes from Dendropsophus ebraccatus, assembly GCF_027789765.1. NCBI lineage: Eukaryota > Metazoa > Chordata > Amphibia > Anura > Hylidae > Dendropsophus > Dendropsophus ebraccatus. Next base: position 54,449,212 of record NC_091467.1, on the reverse strand, counting down.
TTTTGCTCTGTTTTTTGCAAACTCATTAGGGGGTGCACTGAACCTGGAGGCACTGCAATACCAGGTCAATGCCTGGAGAGGACAGAGCAAGCTCTTTTTCCATCTCCCTGTTCTAAAAATCCATTTAATATATGGTCCCCAGATAGGGGACGTATCAGATATTAAACTGATAAGAACAGATACTACACTTGATCTTAGCCAAAAGGCCGAGAAGCGATGGCCACAACGGTTTCCCGAAAACTCCCCTTCTCGGACACCACGTCCTTCTTGTTAAGGCGAAGCCAGACATACATACATACCCTATTATGCGCTCCACCCTCTCAGATGGCGGACCGGACGTGCTTTCACACTGCATCTCCTATTGCCTAGCACTGCCTCTGTCTTCCTTTCTGCTCTCAAATCTGAATAGCTCCACCCCCCAATCACACTGCGTCTGCTTCCACCTGATGGATGGCAGACATACACGTCTCTGTCTCTGTCTCCGTCTCTGTCTGGCATACATGACATGCAGCTAGCTCTTTGGCTGGCTGTCTCTGTAGCTGGCTGGCTGTCTCTGTGGCTGGCTGCCTAGCTGGCTAGCTTATTATTAGTACCTACCTACCTACCTACCTACCTATCTATCTATCTATCTATCTATCTATCTTATCTAATGTATCTAATCTATCTATCAAAGAACATGGAGGGTGAATTCTCCCAGCTGGAGCCGTAGGCAGGCAGCATCAGCAGGATACATCGGCCATCGGCCACCAGGAAATACAAAGGAAACGGTTTTAATAAACGGCACCTACCTTTCCACCTACCTGCTCGGTCGCTTGACCGGCTGCAACTGAGCTGCTTGTTGTGCTGGCAGCTGTGTATAGCAGCAAAGCCTTGATGACATCACGTCCCGCGATGACATCACCAGCACTGGCCCGGCAGCCAAGTTGTAAACAAGTCTGGCAGTTGGTTGCCATGGCAACAGAGGCCAGCAAGTCTTGGACAAACAAACTTTTCGTAGCCACACTCGGGGGCTAATTTTTCGGGGTCGGTCCACCTGCGCACAACACACTCGAGGGAGGGATGTTTCTTGCAACACAGTAGTTTCAGGTGCAGCCGGCTTGTTTCCTTCTTCATTCTTTTGCTCTGTTTTTTGCAAACTCATTAGGGGGTGCACTGAACCTGGAGGCACTGCAATACCAGGTCAATGCCTGGAGAGGACAGAGCAAGCTCTTTTTCCATCTCCCTGTTCTAAAAATCCATTTAATATATGGTCCCCAGATAGGGGACGTATCAGATATTAAACTGATAAGAACAGATACTACACTTGATCTTAGCCAAAAGGCCGAGAAGCGATGGCCACAACGGTTTCCCGAAAACTCCCCTTCTCGGACACCACGTCCTTCTTGTTAAGGCGAAGCCAGACATACATACATACCCTATTATGCGCTCCACCCTCTCAGATGGCGGACCGGACGTGCTTTCACACTGCATCTCCTATTGCCTAGCACTGCCTCTGTCTTCCTTTCTGCTCTCAAATCTGAATAGCTCCACCCCCCAATCACACTGCGTCTGCTTCCACCTGATGGATGGCAGACATACACGTCTCTGTCTCTGTCTCCGTCTCTGTCTGGCATACATGACATGCAGCTAGCTCTTTGGCTGGCTGTCTCTGTAGCTGGCTGGCTGTCTCTGTGGCTGGCTGCCTAGCTGGCTAGCTTATTATTAGTACCTACCTACCTACCTACCTATCTATCTATCTATCTATCTATCTATCTATCTATCTTATCTAATGTATCTAATCTATCTATCAAAGAACATGGAGGGTGAATTCTCCCAGCTGGAGCCGTAGGCAGGCAGCATCAGCAGGATACATCGGCCATCGGCCACCAGGAAATACAAAGGAAACGGTTTAATAAACGGCACCTACCTTTCCACCTACCTGCTCGGTCGCTTGACCGGCTGCAACTGAGCTGCTTGTTGTGCTGGCAGCTGTGTATAGCAGCAAAGCCTTGATGACATCACGTCCCGCGATGACATCACCAGCACTGGCCCGGCAGCCAAGTTGTAAACAAGTCTGGCAGTTGGTTGCCATGGCAACAGAGGCCAGCAAGTCTTGGACAAACAAACTTTTCGTAGCCACACTCGGGGGCTAATTTTTCGGGGTCGGTCCACCTGCGCACAACACACTCGAGGGAGGGATGTTTCTTGCAACACAGTAGTTTCAGGTGCAGCCGGCTTGTTTCCTTCTTCATTCTTTTGCTCTGTTTTTTGCAAACTCATTAGGGGGTGCACTGAACCTGGAGGCACTGCAATACCAGGTCAATGCCTGGAGAGGACAGAGCAAGCTCTTTTTCCATCTCCCTGTTCTAAAAATCCATTTAATATATGGTCCCCAGATAGGGGACGTATCAGATATTAAACTGATAAGAACAGATACTACACTTGATCTTAGCCAAAAGGCCGAGAAGCGATGGCCACAACGGTTTCCCGAAAACTCCCCTTCTCGGACACCACGTCCTTCTTGTTAAGGCGAAGCCAGACATACATACATACCCTATTATGCGCTCCACCCTCTCAGATGGCGGACCGGACGTGCTTTCACACTGCATCTCCTATTGCCTAGCACTGCCTCTGTCTTCCTTTCTGCTCTCAAATCTGAATAGCTCCACCCCCCAATCACACTGCGTCTGCTTCCACCTGATGGATGGCAGACATACACGTCTCTGTCTCTGTCTCCGTCTCTGTCTGGCATACATGACATGCAGCTAGCTCTTTGGCTGGCTGTCTCTGTAGCTGGCTGGCTGTCTCTGTGGCTGGCTGCCTAGCTGGCTAGCTTATTATTAGTACCTACCTACCTACCTACCTACCTACCTATCTATCTATCTATCTATCTATCTTATCTAATGTATCTAATCTATCTATCAAAGAACATGGAGGGTGAATTCTCCCAGCTGGAGCCGTAGGCAGGCAGCATCAGCAGGATACATCGGCCATCGGCCACCAGGAAATACAAAGGAAACGGTTTAATAAACGGCACCTACCTTTCCACCTACCTGCTCGGTCGCTTGACCGGCTGCAACTGAGCTGCTTGTTGTGCTGGCAGCTGTGTATAGCAGCAAAGCCTTGATGACATCACGTCCCGCGATGACATCACCAGCACTGGCCCGGCAGCCAAGTTGTAAACAAGTCTGGCAGTTGGTTGCCATGGCAACAGAGGCCAGCAAGTCTTGGACAAACAAACTTTTCGTAGCCACACTCGGGGGCTAATTTTTCGGGGTCGGTCCACCTGCGCACAACACACTCGAGGGAGGGATGTTTCTTGCAACACAGTAGTTTCAGGTGCAGCCGGCTTGTTTCCTTCTTCATTCTTTTGCTCTGTTTTTTGCAAACTCATTAGGGGGTGCACTGAACCTGGAGGCACTGCAATACCAGGTCAATGCCTGGAGAGGACAGAGCAAGCTCTTTTTCCATCTCCCTGTTCTAAAAATCCATTTAATATATGGTCCCCAGATAGGGGACGTATCAGATATTAAACTGATAAGAACAGATACTACACTTGATCTTAGCCAAAAGGCCGAGAAGCGATGGCCACAACGGTTTCCCGAAAACTCCCCTTCTCGGACACCACGTCCTTCTTGTTAAGGCGAAGCCAGACATACATACATACCCTATTATGCGCTCCACCCTCTCAGATGGCGGACCGGACGTGCTTTCACACTGCATCTCCTATTGCCTAGCACTGCCTCTGTCTTCCTTTCTGCTCTCAAATCTGAATAGCTCCACCCCCCAATCACACTGCGTCTGCTTCCACCTGATGGATGGCAGACATACACGTCTCTGTCTCTGTCTCCGTCTCTGTCTGGCATACATGACATGCAGCTAGCTCTTTGGCTGGCTGTCTCTGTAGCTGGCTGGCTGTCTCTGTGGCTGGCTGCCTAGCTGGCTAGCTTATTATTAGTACCTACCTACCTACCTACCTACCTACCTATCTATCTATCTATCTATCTATCTATCTATCTATCTTATCTAATGTATCTAATCTATCTATCAAAGAACATGGAGGGTGAATTCTCCCAGCTGGAGCCGTAGGCAGGCAGCATCAGCAGGATACATCGGCCATCGGCCACCAGGAAATACAAAGGAAACGGTTTAATAAACGGCACCTACCTTTCCACCTACCTGCTCGGTCGCTTGACCGGCTGCAACTGAGCTGCTTGTTGTGCTGGCAGCTGTGTATAGCAGCAAAGCCTTGATGACATCACGTCCCGCGATGACATCACCAGCACTGGCCCGGCAGCCAAGTTGTAAACAAGTCTGGCAGTTGGTTGCCATGGCAACAGAGGCCAGCAAGTCTTGGACAAACAAACTTTTCGTAGCCACACTCGGGGGCTAATTTTTCGGGGTCGGTCCACCTGCGCACAACACACTCGAGGGAGGGATGTTTCTTGCAACACAGTAGTTTCAGGTGCAGCCGGCTTGTTTCCTTCTTCATTCTTTTGCTCTGTTTTTTGCAAACTCATTAGGGGGTGCACTGAACCTGGAGGCACTGCAATACCAGGTCAATGCCTGGAGAGGACAGAGCAAGCTCTTTTTCCATCTCCCTGTTCTAAAAATCCATTTAATATATGGTCCCCAGATAGGGGACGTATCAGATATTAAACTGATAAGAACAGATACTACACTTGATCTTAGCCAAAAGGCCGAGAAGCGATGGCCACAACGGTTTCCCGAAAACTCCCCTTCTCGGACACCACGTCCTTCTTGTTAAGGCGAAGCCAGACATACATACATACCCTATTATGCGCTCCACCCTCTCAGATGGCGGACCGGACGTGCTTTCACACTGCATCTCCTATTGCCTAGCACTGCCTCTGTCTTCCTTTCTGCTCTCAAATCTGAATAGCTCCACCCCCCAATCACACTGCGTCTGCTTCCACCTGATGGATGGCAGACATACACGTCTCTGTCTCTGTCTCCGTCTCTGTCTGGCATACATGACATGCAGCTAGCTCTTTGGCTGGCTGTCTCTGTAGCTGGCTGGCTGTCTCTGTGGCTGGCTGCCTAGCTGGCTAGCTTATTATTAGTACCTACCTACCTACCTACCTATCTATCTATCTATCTATCTATCTATCTATCTTATCTAATGTATCTAATCTATCTATCAAAGAACATGGAGGGTGAATTCTCCCAGCTGGAGCCGTAGGCAGGCAGCATCAGCAGGATACATCGGCCATCGGCCACCAGGAAATACAAAGGAAACGGTTTAATAAACGGCACCTACCTTTCCACCTACCTGCTCGGTCGCTTGACCGGCTGCAACTGAGCTGCTTGTTGTGCTGGCAGCTGTGTATAGCAGCAAAGCCTTGATGACATCACGTCCCGCGATGACATCACCAGCACTGGCCCGGCAGCCAAGTTGTAAACAAGTCTGGCAGTTGGTTGCCATGGCAACAGAGGCCAGCAAGTCTTGGACAAACAAACTTTTCGTAGCCACACTCGGGGGCTAATTTTTCGGGGTCGGTCCACCTGCGCACAACACACTCGAGGGAGGGATGTTTCTTGCAACACAGTAGTTTCAGGTGCAGCCGGCTTGTTTCCTTCTTCATTCTTTTGCTCTGTTTTTTGCAAACTCATTAGGGGGTGCACTGAACCTGGAGGCACTGCAATACCAGGTCAATGCCTGGAGAGGACAGAGCAAGCTCTTTTTCCATCTCCCTGTTCTAAAAATCCATTTAATATATGGTCCCCAGATAGGGGACGTATCAGATATTAAACTGATAAGAACAGATACTACACTTGATCTTAGCCAAAAGGCCGAGAAGCGATGGCCACAACGGTTTCCCGAAAACTCCCCTTCTCGGACACCACGTCCTTCTTGTTAAGGCGAAGCCAGACATACATACATACCCTATTATGCGCTCCACCCTCTCAGATGGCGGACCGGACGTGCTTTCACACTGCATCTCCTATTGCCTAGCACTGCCTCTGTCTTCCTTTCTGCTCTCAAATCTGAATAGCTCCACCCCCCAATCACACTGCGTCTGCTTCCACCTGATGGATGGCAGACATACACGTCTCTGTCTCTGTCTCCGTCTCTGTCTGGCATACATGACATGCAGCTAGCTCTTTGGCTGGCTGTCTCTGTAGCTGGCTGGCTGTCTCTGTGGCTGGCTGCCTAGCTGGCTAGCTTATTATTAGTACCTACCTACCTACCTACCTACCTACCTATCTATCTATCTATCTATCTATCTATCTTATCTAATGTATCTAATCTATCTATCAAAGAACATGGAGGGTGAATTCTCCCAGCTGGAGCCGTAGGCAGGCAGCATCAGCAGGATACATCGGCCATCGGCCACCAGGAAATACAAAGGAAACGGTTTAATAAACGGCACCTACCTTTCCACCTACCTGCTCGGTCGCTTGACCGGCTGCAACTGAGCTGCTTGTTGTGCTGGCAGCTGTGTATAGCAGCAAAGCCTTGATGACATCACGTCCCGCGATGACATCACCAGCACTGGCCCGGCAGCCAAGTTGTAAACAAGTCTGGCAGTTGGTTGCCATGGCAACAGAGGCCAGCAAGTCTTGGACAAACAAACTTTTCGTAGCCACACTCGGGGGCTAATTTTTCGGGGTCGGTCCACCTGCGCACAACACACTCGAGGGAGGGATGTTTCTTGCAACACAGTAGTTTCAGGTGCAGCCGGCTTGTTTCCTTCTTCATTCTTTTGCTCTGTTTTTTGCAAACTCATTAGGGGGTGCACTGAACCTGGAGGCACTGCAATACCAGGTCAATGCCTGGAGAGGACAGAGCAAGCTCTTTTTCCATCTCCCTGTTCTAAAAATCCATTTAATATATGGTCCCCAGATAGGGGACGTATCAGATATTAAACTGATAAGAACAGATTTTTTTTTTTTTTTTTTTTTTTTTTTTTTTTTTTTTTTTTTTTTTTTTTTTTTTAAAACCATTCAGAATGGTTAAAAAACGATATAAACAGAAGAAACTGTTCACATCTTCGTCATTACTCAAACCATCTCATCATCATGGTCCTTTTAATCTTTTAAACCATCATACCAAGTAAAAAAAACACAAAACAAATACAAAAAACAATACCACTTAATAACCCCTATACAACAAAACAAAGTGAAGTACTAAATTAAGCTAAACCCATTACTATAACAAGAAAAAAAAAAAAAAAAAAAAAAAAAAAAAAAAAAAAAAACCATATCTTCAGCCTCTCATGCCTGCTTTAAAGGCAAAAAAGGACAACAAACGAATGACAATAGGCGATCTTGATCCTGACTTTTCTATCTTTTCCCTGATATCCGAGGGTACATAATAAGTTTCAAAGAACCTATCCCCGTGCTTCTCCAGATGCGCAATTACTCTATCCTGCAACCTCCTAAGAGGGAATCTCCTATCCAGTGAGTCTATATGCTCCCACAAATCTTGCGGCACCAAGGCATAGTCCCTCCTTTCTTCTTCTGTGAGGGATCTTGCTATTTTCTTTTTTACTTCTAACTCTACCGGCACATTTTCAATTTCCCTTGGGACTTTCTCCCTTACCTTAGGAACCCTTCTGATTGAAATATCCATTTCTTCCTCCTGCTGGGGACCCTCCTTGCCTCCCTTTGGATCCTCCATCTCCTCCTTACTTCTTTCCTCCTGTGAGGAACTTCCTGTACCCCCAGTGGCCTCCAGTACATCCTCTTGCTCACTTGCACCTTTCTTTTTGACAGGACAGGAGGCGTACAAATGCTCTCTGCTCCCACACAAATGGCAAGCTTTCTCTTGATCACAAGACTCAGCTACATGTCCTTCTTTCTGACATCTTACACAAAAAAGGACTGTACAGTGGTCCTTTGTATGGCCGTACTGTTTACATCGCCTACAAAAAAGCTCCATCCCCGCAAAATATAAATCACCATTAATGGATCCGATCTTGAAACGCCCAGGAGGGACACATAACTTTCCATCCTCCGACATCTTGAATCTTACCAAAAATTTCCACTTCATGGTCCAAAGCCCAAACTGATTCAAGACTTTTCCTTTTGTCGTGACTTCTTCACAATATCTCCCCAAGAAAGCAGCAATCTCCTCTTCTGGCACGTATGGGCTATACATTCTTATAGTGACCAGTCTTTCTCTCCTCGGGAAATGGGAAACGATATCAATACCATTCAACACATCATTATTCCTAACATATTCCAGCTTACCCAAAAGATAGCTGTGGTCCTCTTCTGAACTTAGCACCAGATCATATATCCCACGCCTCGGGAACTCCAGCAACGCCAGGATTTGGCTCCGCTGCAGGCCCAGAAGTTTAAAGAAAACTTCCTCCACCAGAAACACAAGGCCCAATTCTTTCTTCCTGGAATCCTTCAGCGTAAAACGAATCGCATTCCTTATCCTCGCATAAGTAGGGACTTCTTCCGGCACAGTTCCATCCTCGTTGGTCACCTCCATCTTCAAATGACTCCAAACGAAAAAACGAACCCACGGAGCACCTCACCTGCAGATGCAGGCAGGTGTGATCGCTTCCCGTTGCCTGGGGACTAAGCCGCCTGCCAATAGCAACAAGGAGGTAATCCTCCAAGGCCGACAGGTCGGGTACCCCAGGCACCTTCCGACCAGATCTCCTGTAGATACTACACTTGATCTTAGCCAAAAGGCCGAGAAGCGATGGCCACAACGGTTTCCCGAAAACTCCCCTTCTCGGACACCACGTCCTTCTTGTTAAGGCGAAGCCAGACATACATACATACCCTATTATGCGCTCCACCCTCTCAGATGGCGGACCGGACGTGCTTTCACACTGCATCTCCTATTGCCTAGCACTGCCTCTGTCTTCCTTTCTGCTCTCAAATCTGAATAGCTCCACCCCCCAATCACACTGCGTCTGCTTCCACCTGATGGATGGCAGACATACACGTCTCTGTCTCTGTCTCCGTCTCTGTCTGGCATACATGACATGCAGCTAGCTCTTTGGCTGGCTGTCTCTGTAGCTGGCTGGCTGTCTCTGTGGCTGGCTGCCTAGCTGGCTAGCTTATTATTAGTACCTACCTACCTACCTACCTATCTATCTATCTATCTATCTATCTATCTATCTTATCTAATGTATCTAATCTATCTATCAAAGAACATGGAGGGTGAATTCTCCCAGCTGGAGCCGTAGGCAGGCAGCATCAGCAGGATACATCGGCCATCGGCCACCAGGAAATACAAAGGAAACGGTTTAATAAACGGCACCTACCTTTCCACCTACCTGCTCGGTCGCTTGACCGGCTGCAACTGAGCTGCTTGTTGTGCTGGCAGCTGTGTATAGCAGCAAAGCCTTGATGACATCACGTCCCGCGATGACATCACCAGCACTGGCCCGGCAGCCAAGTTGTAAACAAGTCTGGCAGTTGGTTGCCATGGCAACAGAGGCCAGCAAGTCTTGGACAAACAAACTTTTCGTAGCCACACTCGGGGGCTAATTTTTCGGGGTCGGTCCACCTGCGCACAACACACTCGAGGGAGGGATGTTTCTTGCAACACAGTAGTTTCAGGTGCAGCCGGCTTGTTTCCTTCTTCATTCTTTTGCTCTGTTTTTTGCAAACTCATTAGGGGGTGCACTGAACCTGGAGGCACTGCAATACCAGGTCAATGCCTGGAGAGGACAGAGCAAGCTCTTTTTCCATCTCCCTGTTCTAAAAATCCATTTAATATATGGTCCCCAGATAGGGGACGTATCAGATATTAAACTGATAAGAACAGATACTACACTTGATCTTAGCCAAAAGGCCGAGAAGCGATGGCCACAACGGTTTCCCGAAAACTCCCCTTCTCGGACACCACGTCCTTCTTGTTAAGGCGAAGCCAGACATACATACATACCCTATTATGCGCTCCACCCTCTCAGATGGCGGACCGGACGTGCTTTCACACTGCATCTCCTATTGCCTAGCACTGCCTCTGTCTTCCTTTCTGCTCTCAAATCTGAATAGCTCCACCCCCCAATCACACTGCGTCTGCTTCCACCTGATGGATGGCAGACATACACGTCTCTGTCTCTGTCTCCGTCTCTGTCTGGCATACATGACATGCAGCTAGCTCTTTGGCTGGCTGTCTCTGTAGCTGGCTGGCTGTCTCTGTGGCTGGCTGCCTAGCTGGCTAGCTTATTATTAGTACCTACCTACCTACCTATCTATCTATCTATCTATCTATCTTATCTAATGTATCTAATCTATCTATCAAAGAACATGGAGGGTGAATTCTCCCAGCTGGAGCCGTAGGCAGGCAGCATCAGCAGGATACATCGGCCATCGGCCACCAGGAAATACAAAGGAAACGGTTTAATAAACGGCACCTACCTTTCCACCTACCTGCTCGGTCGCTTGACCGGCTGCAACTGAGCTGCTTGTTGTGCTGGCAGCTGTGTATAGCAGCAAAGCCTTGATGACATCACGTCCCGCGATGACATCACCAGCACTGGCCCGGCAGCCAAGTTGTAAACAAGTCTGGCAGTTGGTTGCCATGGCAACAGAGGCCAGCAAGTCTTGGACAAACAAACTTTTCGTAGCCACACTCGGGGGCTAATTTTTCGGGGTCGGTCCACCTGCGCACAACACACTCGAGGGAGGGATGTTTCTTGCAACACAGTAGTTTCAGGTGCAGCCGGCTTGTTTCCTTCTTCATTCTTTTGCTCTGTTTTTTGCAAACTCATTAGGGGGTGCACTGAACCTGGAGGCACTGCAATACCAGGTCAATGCCTGGAGAGGACAGAGCAAGCTCTTTTTCCATCTCCCTGTTCTAAAAATCCATTTAATATATGGTCCCCAGATAGGGGACGTATCAGATATTAAACTGATAAGAACAGATTTTTTTTTTTTTTTTTTTTTTTTTTAAAACCATTCAGAATGGTTAAAAACGATACAAACAGAAAACTGCTTATATCTTCCGATATTACTCCAACCATCTCATCATCATGGTCACTTTTATTCTCTCTAAAAAAAAAAAAAAAAAAAAAACAAACAAAACCAAAACAAACTCCATGCCACAGAACATAGCCTCAGGCTCTCATACCTCCCTTGTATGCAAAAAAGGATAATAACCTTATAATAATAATTGATCTTGACCCAGACTTTTCTATTTTCTCTGCAATATCCGGTGGTACACAATAAGTTTCATAAAACCTCCTTCCCTGTCTTTCCAAATGCAAGGCCACTTTTTCGTATAATGTTGTTAACGGAAACCTCTTATCAATGGATTCTATATGGTCCCAAAGGTGTCGTGAGACTATTGCATAGTCCCTACGTTCCTCTTCCGTGAGGGATCTTACCATTTTTCTTTTCACTTCCGGCTCTACAGGAGCACTCTCCACTTCTGTTGGGACCTTCTCCCTTACTTTTGGCACTCTTCTAACTGCAATGTCCATTTCTTCCTCTTGCTGAGGACTATCCTTGCCTCTACTTATACCCTCCGTCTCTTCCTTACTCTTCCCCTCTTTAGGTGTTCTTTTCACAGAAAGGTCCATCTCTTCCTCCTGCTTCCGGGGACTCTCTTCACCTCTAGTTGCACCTTCAGTTTCCTCCTCCTCCTTTTCCCTACCTCTCTTCTTCTTCGTTGGACACGAAGCATACAAATGTTCCGGGCTACCACACAAATGGCATTTTTTAACCTGCTCACATGTGTCAGCCATGTGCCCCTCCTTCTGACATCTTCCGCACCATAATACTGTACAATGGTCTTTTAAGTGTCCATATCGCTTGCACTTACGGCAGAAGTCTTCCATACCCACGTAAAACAAGTCCCCATTAATCGGGCCAATTTTAAACCTCCCTGGCGGGACACACAATTTCCCGTCCTCCATTACCTTAAATTTGACCGCAAATTTCCTCTTCATGGTCCATAACCCATACTGATTTAGTACCTTCCCTTTCGAGGTGACCACTTCACAATACTTGGACAGAAAGGCAGCAACCTCTTCTTCCGGAACATAAGGGCTGTACATTCGGACTGTAATCAAACGGTCTCTCCTCGGAAAATGGAATAGTATATCAACACCATTTAGTACTACATGCCCTTTCACACATTCAAGCTTACCCTCGAAAAAGCTGAAATCCTCCTCCGAACTCAAAACCAGGTCATAACACCCTCTCTTTGGGAACTCCAGCATCGCCAGTACTTGGTTCCTCTGTATTCCCAACAGCTTGAAGACAAGTTCCTCCACTACGAAAGCAAGACCCAATGCTTTCTTCTCGGGATCTCTCAGGATGAAGCGAACTCCATTACGAATTCTAGCATACACTGGTACTTCTCCATCCGACGATCCATCCTGATTCACAGCTTCCATGATCTCCAACTCCAAGAAAAGGCTCCTCACAGCAACACGCAGCACCTCCCCTGCATATGCAGGTAGGTGTGATCGCTTCCCGTTGCCTGGGGACTAAGCCGCCTGCCAATAGCAACAAGGAGGTAATCCTCCAAGGCCGACAGGTCGGGTACCCCAGGCACCTTCTGACCAGATCTCCTGTAGATACTACACTTGATCTTAGCCAAAAGGCCGAGAAGCGATGGCCACAACGGTTTCCCGAAAACTCCCCTTCTCGGACACCACGTCCTTCTTGTTAAGGCGAAGCCAGACATACATACATACCCTATTATGCGCTCCACCCTCTCAGATGGCGGACCGGACGTGCTTTCACACTGCATCTCCTATTGCCTAGCACTGCCTCTGTCTTCCTTTCTGCTCTCAAATCTGAATAGCTCCACCCCCCAATCACACTGCGTCTGCTTCCACCTGATGGATGGCAGACATACACGTCTCTGTCTCTGTCTCCGTCTCTGTCTGGCATACATGACATGCAGCTAGCTCTTTGGCTGGCTGTCTCTGTAGCTGGCTGGCTGTCTCTGTGGCTGGCTGCCTAGCTGGCTAGCTTATTATTAGTACCTACCTACCTACCTACCTATCTATCTATCTATCTATCTATCTATCTATCTTATCTAATGTATCTAATCTATCTATCAAAGAACATGGAGGGTGAATTCTCCCAGCTGGAGCCGTAGGCAGGCAGCATCAGCAGGATACATCGGCCATCGGCCACCAGGAAATACAAAGGAAACGGTTTAATAAACGGCACCTACCTTTCCACCTACCTGCTCGGTCGCTTGACCGGCTGCAACTGAGCTGCTTGTTGTGCTGGCAGCTGTGTATAGCAGCAAAGCCTTGATGACATCACGTCCCGCGATGACATCACCAGCACTGGCCCGGCAGCCAAGTTGTAAACAAGTCTGGCAGTTGGTTGCCATGGCAACAGAGGCCAGCAAGTCTTGGACAAACAAACTTTTCGTAGCCACACTCGGGGGCTAATTTTTCGGGGTCGGTCCACCTGCGCACAACACACTCGAGGGAGGGATGTTTCTTGCAACACAGTAGTTTCAGGTGCAGCCGGCTTGTTTCCTTCTTCATTCTTTTGCTCTGTTTTTTGCAAACTCATTAGGGGGTGCACTGAACCTGGAGGCACTGCAATACCAGGTCAATGCCTGGAGAGGACAGAGCAAGCTCTTTTTCCATCTCCCTGTTCTAAAAATCCATTTAATATATGGTCCCCAGATAGGGGACGTATCAGATATTAAACTGATAAGAACAGATACTACACTTGATCTTAGCCAAAAGGCCGAGAAGCGATGGCCACAACGGTTTCCCGAAAACTCCCCTTCTCGGACACCACGTCCTTCTTGTTAAGGCGAAGCCAGACATACATACATACCCTATTATGCGCTCCACCCTCTCAGATGGCGGACCGGACGTGCTTTCACACTGCATCTCCTATTGCCTAGCACTGCCTCTGTCTTCCTTTCTGCTCTCAAATCTGAATAGCTCCACCCCCCAATCACACTGCGTCTGCTTCCACCTGATGGATGGCAGACATACACGTCTCTGTCTCTGTCTCCGTCTCTGTCTGGCATACATGACATGCAGCTAGCTCTTTGGCTGGCTGTCTCTGTAGCTGGCTGGCTGTCTCTGTGGCTGGCTGCCTAGCTGGCTAGCTTATTATTAGTACCTACCTACCTACCTACCTACCTATCTATCTATCTATCTATCTATCTATCTATCTATCTTATCTAATGTATCTAATCTATCTATCAAAGAACATGGAGGGTGAATTCTCCCAGCTGGAGCCGTAGGCAGGCAGCATCAGCAGGATACATCGGCCATCGGCCACCAGGAAATACAAAGGAAACGGTTTAATAAACGGCACCTACCTTTCCACCTACCTGCTCGGTCGCTTGACCGGCTGCAACTGAGCTGCTTGTTGTGCTGGCAGCTGTGTATAGCAGCAAAGCCTTGATGACATCACGTCCCGCGATGACATCACCAGCACTGGCCCGGCAGCCAAGTTGTAAACAAGTCTGGCAGTTGGTTGCCATGGCAACAGAGGCCAGCAAGTCTTGGACAAACAAACTTTTCGTAGCCACACTCGGGGGCTAATTTTTCGGGGTCGGTCCACCTGCGCACAACACACTCGAGGGAGGGATGTTTCTTGCAACACAGTAGTTTCAGGTGCAGCCGGCTTGTTTCCTTCTTCATTCTTTTGCTCTGTTTTTTGCAAACTCATTAGGGGGTGCACTGAACCTGGAGGCACTGCAATACCAGGTCAATGCCTGGAGAGGACAGAGCAAGCTCTTTTTCCATCTCCCTGTTCTAAAAATCCATTTAATATATGGTCCCCAGATAGGGGACGTATCAGATATTAAACTGATAAGAACAGATACTACACTTGATCTTAGCCAAAAGGCCGAGAAGCGATGGCCACAACGGTTTCCCGAAAACTCCCCTTCTCGGACACCACGTCCTTCTTGTTAAGGCGAAGCCAGACATACATACATACCCTATTATGCGCTCCACCCTCTCAGATGGCGGACCGGACGTGCTTTCACACTGCATCTCCTATTGCCTAGCACTGCCTCTGTCTTCCTTTCTGCTCTCAAATCTGAATAGCTCCACCCCCCAATCACACTGCGTCTGCTTCCACCTGATGGATGGCAGACATACACGTCTCTGTCTCTGTCTCCGTCTCTGTCTGGCATACATGACATGCAGCTAGCTCTTTGGCTGGCTGTCTCTGTAGCTGGCTGGCTGTCTCTGTGGCTGGCTGCCTAGCTGGCTAGCTTATTATTAGTACCTACCTACCTACCTATCTATCTATCTATCTATCTATCTATCTATCTATCTATCTTATCTAATGTATCTAATCTATCTATCAAAGAACATGGAGGGTGAATTCTCCCAGCTGGAGCCGTAGGCAGGCAGCATCAGCAGGATACATCGGCCATCGGCCACCAGGAAATACAAAGGAAACGGTTTAATAAACGGCACCTACCTTTCCACCTACCTGCTCGGTCGCTTGACCGGCTGCAACTGAGCTGCTTGTTGTGCTGGCAGCTGTGTATAGCAGCAAAGCCTTGATGACATCACGTCCCGCGATGACATCACCAGCACTGGCCCGGCAGCCAAGTTGTAAACAAGTCTGGCAGTTGGTTGCCATGGCAACAGAGGCCAGCAAGTCTTGGACAAACAAACTTTTCGTAGCCACACTCGGGGGCTAATTTTTCGGGGTCGGTCCACCTGCGCACAACACACTCGAGGGAGGGATGTTTCTTGCAACACAGTAGTTTCAGGTGCAGCCGGCTTGTTTCCTTCTTCATTCTTTTGCTCTGTTTTTTGCAAACTCATTAGGGGGTGCACTGAACCTGGAGGCACTGCAATACCAGGTCAATGCCTGGAGAGGACAGAGCAAGCTCTTTTTCCATCTCCCTGTTCTAAAAATCCATTTAATATATGGTCCCCAGATAGGGGACGTATCAGATATTAAACTGATAAGAACAGATACTACACTTGATCTTAGCCAAAAGGCCGAGAAGCGATGGCCACAACGGTTTCCCGAAAACTCCCCTTCTCGGACACCACGTCCTTCTTGTTAAGGCGAAGCCAGACATACATACATACCCTATTATGCGCTCCACCCTCTCAGATGGCGGACCGGACGTGCTTTCACACTGCATCTCCTATTGCCTAGCACTGCCTCTGTCTTCCTTTCTGCTCTCAAATCTGAATAGCTCCACCCCCCAATCACACTGCGTCTGCTTCCACCTGATGGATGGCAGACATACACGTCTCTGTCTCTGTCTCCGTCTCTGTCTGGCATACATGACATGCAGCTAGCTCTTTGGCTGGCTGTCTCTGTAGCTGGCTGGCTGTCTCTGTGGCTGGCTGCCTAGCTGGCTAGCTTATTATTAGTACCTACCTACCTACCTACCTACCTATCTATCTATCTATCTATCTATCTATCTATCTTATCTAATGTATCTAATCTATCTATCAAAGAACATGGAGGGTGAATTCTCCCAGCTGGAGCCGTAGGCAGGCAGCATCAGCAGGATACATCGGCCATCGGCCACCAGGAAATACAAAGGAAACGGTTTAATAAACGGCACCTACCTTTCCACCTACCTGCTCGGTCGCTTGACCGGCTGCAACTGAGCTGCTTGTTGTGCTGGCAGCTGTGTATAGCAGCAAAGCCTTGATGACATCACGTCCCGCGATGACATCACCAGCACTGGCCCGGCAGCCAAGTTGTAAACAAGTCTGGCAGTTGGTTGCCATGGCAACAGAGGCCAGCAAGTCTTGGACAAACAAACTTTTCGTAGCCACACTCGGGGGCTAATTTTTCGGGGTCGGTCCACCTGCGCACAACACACTCGAGGGAGGGATGTTTCTTGCAACACAGTAGTTTCAGGTGCAGCCGGCTTGTTTCCTTCTTCATTCTTTTGCTCTGTTTTTTGCAAACTCATTAGGGGGTGCACTGAACCTGGAGGCACTGCAATACCAGGTCAATGCCTGGAGAGGACAGAGCAAGCTCTTTTTCCATCTCCCTGTTCTAAAAATCCATTTAATATATGGTCCCCAGATAGGGGACGTATCAGATATTAAACTGATAAGAACAGATTTTTACTTTTTTATTAAATGATCATGTCAAACAAAAAACAGTACAATCAATACAAGCAAGAAAAATCAATCACCAAACAAAATACAATATTACACAAGCGAGTTCCACAACTCAAAATTCCACAGTGCTTTTGCTCTCTTGATTCCCAGATTCTTTTTATCAAGTAAATAATATGTGAATAAATCACTCAGTGCAAGCTTAAAACAGTCTTTCTCGGATATAAAGTCTCTTTTGAAGAGTAAGATGTTTCTTGATTTCCACAAGGCTTCTTTTATTGCACACACAAATGTCCATATAACTCTATCAGTATCTCTGTTTTGACTTGTAAAATTCCCATACAACACAGTTTCATGATTAAAAACCTTAAGACCTGTAATAAACATTAAAAGACTAGCAACATTTTTCCAAACAGTCTGAGCATAAAAACAGTTCCAAAATACATGTAAAACAGTCTCATCCCCTCCACAGCCCCCTCTTGGACATCTGGAGGTATTGCACAATCCCCGTCTGTGCTGAAAAGCTCTGGTAGGTACACACTCATGCACCACAGACCACGCCAGATCCTTAAAACTGTTTTGTAAGTAAGGTGCATTGGCCATTCTCCAAATCCTGTCACATTTATTTTTTGAAAAGTTCATGATCATTGAGGTCTGTTCAGACCTTGTTAATTCCAAACCCAGCCTCTTTGGATTTTTAAAAATGTCCGAGTCCATGTCCTGTAACTTATATAAACGGATGATCTTCTCTAAAATTACGTATTGTTTTGGAGGCGTGATTAAAACAGGAGATGTTTGAGACAAAGATAGCCACTTTCTTTTCCTAAAAATGTCTCCCGCAGCATATCTTAAATAAAATGACCAATGCTTCCCAGTAAAAATTATTTTAAAACACAGACAGAAAAATTTCAAGTATAAAAACTGCTTAATATTTGGAATATTTTTACCTCCATGTTTGTGCTGTTTGTACATCGTTTCTCTTTTTAATTTCTCCATTTTTGAACTCCAGATAAAATGGAAAATTTGTTTTTGCAGATTTTTTACAGATAAATCAGATGGTGGGAATACCATATTCAAGTACAGCATTATGGGCAGAAGCAATGATCTTATAATCACCAATTTACCTTCTATGGTCAACTTTCTGAGCTTCCAAAAATCGATTTTTTTCTTGATTTTTTCCTTTACAATAGTCCAGCTCTCCTCTCCATTATTTTCCTGTGAAAAAATGACTCCAAGTATTTTAATTTTGTCCACATTCATAGTTATGTTTGGATTATCAGCATTACTCCATTCTCCAAATCTTAGACACTCACATTTTTGCAGGTTTAATGTAAAGGCGGATGCACAACAAAAAAATTCTGTATTTCTCAGTGCCCTCTTAAGAGTAATATCAGAGTCACATAGAATAGTAATATCATCCATGTAGGCCAAGGCTTTAACATGTAGTCCATTCCCTCCTGGCAGCGGCACCCCTCTGACCACTTTATCTTTCCGCAGCATGGCCAGTAGGGGCTCTATTGCACATATAAATAGTAGGGGTGATAGTGGACAGCCTTGTTTCACACCACACTTTAGCTGTACATTTTTAGATAAAAAACCATTCACTAAAACTTTGCTATTACAGTCTTTGTATAAAAGTGCAATGTGCTTGATAAAAATTTCAGGAAAACCCATCTTTTTTAAAACAGTCCACAAATACTCATGAGAGACTCTATCATATGCTTTTTGAAAGTCAAGTGATAACAGTGCAAGCTTTTGGTTTCGGTCCTGTTGGTACCATATGGCATCTCTGATAACATTGAGATGCTCCCACACCCCACGGCCAGGCACAGCACATACCTGGTCTGGATGAATCACCTTTTCAATCACATGCTTGGTACGATTGACTAAAATCTTTGCAAATATTTTGTAGTCCACATTTAACAGTGTGATTGGTCTCCAATTTTCTAATTTTGTTTTGTCACCTTTCTTAAAAATTAAGGACACCACACCACTTCTCCAGGACCCAGGCAATAAATCACACATAAAAGCTTCTTTAAAAACAGCATATAAATCCTCTTTTAAAATCTCCCAAAAGGTTATGTAAAATTCTATTTGTAAACCATCAGAACCAGGTGTTTTTCCTTTAGCAAAGCTTTTTATTGCACATAAAAATTTCCTCAAGCTGCAGATTTTTTGTTAGGAAATTCTGATCATGTAAACTGAGACTGGTGTGAACAGAGTCTAAAACATCCGGTAAAAAGTCATAATCAATTTGTTTTTCACTAAAGAGTTCTTGGTAAAAATTGTGTGCTTTATTCAAAAGACCTTGTTGTGTTGTTTCCCCATTGAATTCTTTAATTAACTCTTTTTTCTCCATTAATTTTTTAAGAAAAAACCGAGAACATTTTTCATCTTTCTCCATATGCTCCACTTTTGCATTATAAATAATTTCTTTACCTTTTTGTTCCACTGCCTTTTTAATTTCCTCTTTCACTTTTACAATTGCATTGTCCATATCCACACCAATATTTTTTAACAAGTAACAGGTTTGCAGTTTGGTGTTCAGAGTCTTAAACCATTTTTGTTTTTCTCTTGCTTTTTTTATTCCTGCAGATATAAAGAAGTCTTTTATTTTCCCTTTTGCATACTCCCACCACTCAAGTATAGAAGTAAAGTGCTGTTGTTTGTTTTTTAAGTTTTTATAGCAGCAAATAAACTCTTGTTTTATTTTTTCCTCCTCCAGCAGCTGTGTGTTTAATTTCCAAACACCTTTCCCTTTAATTAGCTCAGGTAAACACACTGTAACAGAAAGCAGCTTATGGTCAGAGAAAATGTTATCAGTGAGTGATGTATTGCAAGTTGTTACATGTTCAGGCACTAAAATAAAATCAATCCTGGATTTATACACATTACTCTCCCAGGTGTAACCTGGATCAGATGGATTATGATGTTTCCAGGTATCTTGCAGTCTATTATCAGTTATTAGGTTTTTTAGCTGCATTTCAGTTTTATCTTTCCTTACAGAACCAGACACTCTTTTTTCCTCTGGCAGTACACAATTAAAGTCCCCTCCCAGTATCACAGGTGAGGGACCAGGTAAGTAGGTCTGAACTGTTTCCAATAAAGTTGACCTCTCCTCCTTCATTGGGGAGGCATAGATGTTACAAATCCTTAATTCCACTCCACAATATTGTACCTTTGCCATCAGAGCCCTCCCAGGCTCAATTTCACTGAAGGATAATATGTTGCAATTTTGGCCTTTAAATAATATTCCAACACCAGAGTTTTTATTATAATTGTCCCCAGACCACAAGGATGGGCCACATCCCCAGTCTGCTTTTAAATCATGATACTCCCAGTCATGTTGTATTGCACATTCCTGAAGTAAAAAAATATCAAAACTTAATTGTGACAAAAAATCAAATAAAGCAGCCCTTCTTGCCGGGCTCTTTAACCCCCTTACATTCAGGGAGGCTACTCTGATGTTGCTCATAATAACATTTTTATTTTATCCTTCCTCTGAAGATGGCGACAATGGTGGAATCACGCCATCTGAATCCTCAGATGTAAACCCCTGTATATTAGCGGGATCAGATGGATGGAGTGAGCAAGATGCCCCTGGTGTGTCACTCTCAGAGGCACTAGATCTTTTCATTGCCCTTTTAACACAAAACTCAGAGTCTTCCTGAGATACAACCAACTCAGGTTTTTTTCTTTTTCTCTGTTCCTCTAGCTCCATTGACTCTTCCCAGCCCTTATCACAGACAATAGGAGCAAGTATTTGTGCTGGACCTGAACCAGTTAAATCCCCAGTCTCCACTACAGAGACTTCAGGACTGGGCTCCACCAGCGCAGGTGAGGTAGCAGTCTTAATTGCAGGCTTACTGGGAGAAACCTCCTTCCCTCTCCCAGTTTTTTTCTCTGCAACAGAGGGTGTTTTAAGAGCAGGTTTTGCAGACTCAACCAGAAGTGCTGTATTGCCAGCTTTAGTCACAGTCACCTGAGGCTTTGAAACCCCTGCAGAGGCCACAGATGGAACTGCCACAGTCACCACTTTTTTGGCTGCAGCCACCACCTCTGCAAAGGATTTTTTCCTTTCTGGACAGTCTCTAAATGTATGACCCTCTTTTGTGCACAGATTACACACCACTGCAGAATTACAGTCCATTGAGCTATGGCCAGACTGTCCACAATTTCTGCAAAACACAGCATCACTTGCACACCTATCTTGAGTGTGGCCAAAGGTTCTGCATTTCCTGCAATACAGTGGCATCCCATTATAAAACAGCCAGCCTCTGTCCCTTCCAATCATGAAGGCTGAAGGTGGGTGGTATTGTCCCTCAATCCCATTTGGGTCAGTTTTGAACTTGACATAGAACTTATGTTTCCCTGTCCAGAGGCCAAAAGTGTTCAGGATTTTGTTTCCATATTTGACCTCTGAACAATATCTCCACAGAAACAGTTCAATATCGTTCTTGTCAACATAGGGATTATACATAAAAACAACCACCGGTACTTCCCCAGATGTATATAGCAAGGTGAAGCACAAACCTTCCAGCTCAGGGGACTCCCAACATTGTTTCAGGGTTTCATAGAAGTTCTGGCAAGCTGCAGCAGATGATAGCACAAGTGTAAAGCGTCCTTTTCCAGGCTCCTGCAAACAGAGAATGTCCTCTTTGTCCACTTTTAGCAGGTCAAACAGTATGTTCTTCACAAAATGCTCCAGCGTAAACTTCTCCAGATAGTCAGCATGTACATCTATACGAATTCCATTCCTGACACGGGTTTCCCCAGGCAGAATGTATTTGATCCTTCTCTCCATCTCTGATCGCCTTCCCAGGTCTCCAGACCCACAGATCTACACTTGATCTTAGCCAAAAGGCCGAGAAGCGATGGCCACAACGGTTTCCCGAAAACTCCCCTTCTCGGACACCACGTCCTTCTTGTTAAGGCGAAGCCAGACATACATACATACCCTATTATGCGCTCCACCCTCTCAGATGGCGGACCGGACGTGCTTTCACACTGCATCTCCTATTGCCTAGCACTGCCTCTGTCTTCCTTTCTGCTCTCAAATCTGAATAGCTCCACCCCCCAATCACACTGCGTCTGCTTCCACCTGATGGATGGCAGACATACACGTCTCTGTCTCTGTCTCCGTCTCTGTCTGGCATACATGACATGCAGCTAGCTCTTTGGCTGGCTGTCTCTGTAGCTGGCTGGCTGTCTCTGTGGCTGGCTGCCTAGCTGGCTAGCTTATTATTAGTACCTACCTACCTACCTACCTACCTACCTATCTATCTATCTATCTATCTATCTATCTTATCTAATGTATCTAATCTATCTATCAAAGAACATGGAGGGTGAATTCTCCCAGCTGGAGCCGTAGGCAGGCAGCATCAGCAGGATACATCGGCCATCGGCCACCAGGAAATACAAAGGAAACGGTTTAATAAACGGCACCTACCTTTCCACCTACCTGCTCGGTCGCTTGACCGGCTGCAACTGAGCTGCTTGTTGTGCTGGCAGCTGTGTATAGCAGCAAAGCCTTGATGACATCACGTCCCGCGATGACATCACCAGCACTGGCCCGGCAGCCAAGTTGTAAACAAGTCTGGCAGTTGGTTGCCATGGCAACAGAGGCCAGCAAGTCTTGGACAAACAAACTTTTCGTAGCCACACTCGGGGGCTAATTTTTCGGGGTCGGTCCACCTGCGCACAACACACTCGAGGGAGGGATGTTTCTTGCAACACAGTAGTTTCAGGTGCAGCCGGCTTGTTTCCTTCTTCATTCTTTTGCTCTGTTTTTTGCAAACTCATTAGGGGGTGCACTGAACCTGGAGGCACTGCAATACCAGGTCAATGCCTGGAGAGGACAGAGCAAGCTCTTTTTCCATCTCCCTGTTCTAAAAATCCATTTAATATATGGTCCCCAGATAGGGGACGTATCAGATATTAAACTGATAAGAACAGATACTACACTTGATCTTAGCCAAAAGGCCGAGAAGCGATGGCCACAACGGTTTCCCGAAAACTCCCCTTCTCGGACACCACGTCCTTCTTGTTAAGGCGAAGCCAGACATACATACATACCCTATTATGCGCTCCACCCTCTCAGATGGCGGACCGGACGTGCTTTCACACTGCATCTCCTATTGCCTAGCACTGCCTCTGTCTTCCTTTCTGCTCTCAAATCTGAATAGCTCCACCCCCCAATCACACTGCGTCTGCTTCCACCTGATGGATGGCAGACATACACGTCTCTGTCTCTGTCTCCGTCTCTGTCTGGCATACATGACATGCAGCTAGCTCTTTGGCTGGCTGTCTCTGTAGCTGGCTGGCTGTCTCTGTGGCTGGCTGCCTAGCTGGCTAGCTTATTATTAGTACCTACCTACCTACCTACCTACCTACCTACCTATCTATCTATCTATCTATCTATCTTATCTAATGTATCTAATCTATCTATCAAAGAACATGGAGGGTGAATTCTCCCAGCTGGAGCCGTAGGCAGGCAGCATCAGCAGGATACATCGGCCATCGGCCACCAGGAAATACAAAGGAAACGGTTTAATAAACGGCACCTACCTTTCCACCTACCTGCTCGGTCGCTTGACCGGCTGCAACTGAGCTGCTTGTTGTGCTGGCAGCTGTGTATAGCAGCAAAGCCTTGATGACATCACGTCCCGCGATGACATCACCAGCACTGGCCCGGCAGCCAAGTTGTAAACAAGTCTGGCAGTTGGTTGCCATGGCAACAGAGGCCAGCAAGTCTTGGACAAACAAACTTTTCGTAGCCACACTCGGGGGCTAATTTTTCGGGGTCGGTCCACCTGCGCACAACACACTCGAGGGAGGGATGTTTCTTGCAACACAGTAGTTTCAGGTGCAGCCGGCTTGTTTCCTTCTTCATTCTTTTGCTCTGTTTTTTGCAAACTCATTAGGGGGTGCACTGAACCTGGAGGCACTGCAATACCAGGTCAATGCCTGGAGAGGACAGAGCAAGCTCTTTTTCCATCTCCCTGTTCTAAAAATCCATTTAATATATGGTCCCCAGATAGGGGACGTATCAGATATTAAACTGATAAGAACAGATTTTCTTTTTTTTCTTTTTTAGAGTCGAGGCAACGTGCTCTCATCACCCAAGTGCTACTAAAAAAGTGTAGCGTGCCACACAAAAAAGTGCACTAGGATGCGGTCTATCGCAAGCCCACTCTAAAAAGAGATGGGCCCCCAACACACCTAATTCCCTTCCCTTCCGGGCCAAAAGGCACCTGCAAAGGTCCAGGACAAATGTCCGCTCTCAGACGAGGCCAAGAGCAGACCGGTAAACAACTACGGCTTGTACCTGAGCGTAACCCAGGCACTCACCGTTCGTCATTCAATCAAAAGGTGGTCACTCCCGAAGGAGAACCGGGGGTGCAGGGAGGCAAGGAGCGCAGATGGCCACACATGCCTCCCCTAGACCTCCGAGGGGTCCCCAAAAGGCGACCGCAACCCGAAGGATCCTAGTGACAAACAAACGTGGAAAGTGAACACACAGTGACAAAAAAGAATAAATAAATCAGACGTGCGCTGTGCAAAACAGCCCGGACATCTGGCCGGATCTATAAAAATTCCTCGTAATTTTCACAGAGCCAGAGGCCGGAAAACTAGAGGTGTGTGCTCAAAGGGGTGTGAATGTGAAGTGCGTGCTCAGTGCCATTCCTCAATTGGGGTCCCACACCCAGTGAGTTCAGGCACCCTGGGGTCACCACTCCCAGGGCACTTCTGCACCTCGACTCTCAACCCCCTCGAAACCTCATGGCCAGATCCAGACGGGCATGACCTACTAGGAAGGCTGCTCAGGCCGCACAGCCAACCGTTCTACCCATGCCGTCTGTGTGGTTCTCTGCTCAGATAAGAACAGATACTACACTTGATCTTAGCCAAAAGGCCGAGAAGCGATGGCCACAACGGTTTCCCGAAAACTCCCCTTCTCGGACACCACGTCCTTCTTGTTAAGGCGAAGCCAGACATACATACATACCCTATTATGCGCTCCACCCTCTCAGATGGCGGACCGGACGTGCTTTCACACTGCATCTCCTATTGCCTAGCACTGCCTCTGTCTTCCTTTCTGCTCTCAAATCTGAATAGCTCCACCCCCCAATCACACTGCGTCTGCTTCCACCTGATGGATGGCAGACATACACGTCTCTGTCTCTGTCTCCGTCTCTGTCTGGCATACATGACATGCAGCTAGCTCTTTGGCTGGCTGTCTCTGTAGCTGGCTGGCTGTCTCTGTGGCTGGCTGCCTAGCTGGCTAGCTTATTATTAGTACCTACCTACCTACCTACCTACCTACCTACCTACCTATCTATCTATCTATCTATCTATCTATCTATCTATCTTATCTAATGTATCTAATCTATCTATCAAAGAACATGGAGGGTGAATTCTCCCAGCTGGAGCCGTAGGCAGGCAGCATCAGCAGGATACATCGGCCATCGGCCACCAGGAAATACAAAGGAAACGGTTTAATAAACGGCACCTACCTTTCCACCTACCTGCTCGGTCGCTTGACCGGCTGCAACTGAGCTGCTTGTTGTGCTGGCAGCTGTGTATAGCAGCAAAGCCTTGATGACATCACGTCCCGCGATGACATCACCAGCACTGGCCCGGCAGCCAAGTTGTAAACAAGTCTGGCAGTTGGTTGCCATGGCAACAGAGGCCAGCAAGTCTTGGACAAACAAACTTTTCGTAGCCACACTCGGGGGCTAATTTTTCGGGGTCGGTCCACCTGCGCACAACACACTCGAGGGAGGGATGTTTCTTGCAACACAGTAGTTTCAGGTGCAGCCGGCTTGTTTCCTTCTTCATTCTTTTGCTCTGTTTTTTGCAAACTCATTAGGGGGTGCACTGAACCTGGAGGCACTGCAATACCAGGTCAATGCCTGGAGAGGACAGAGCAAGCTCTTTTTCCATCTCCCTGTTCTAAAAATCCATTTAATATATGGTCCCCAGATAGGGGACGTATCAGATATTAAACTGATAAGAACAGATTTTTTTAAGTTGGCTACCCCTTACAACGGGGGCTTTCTTTATTTAAGTCAACAAATTATTACAAAAACAAAGTATTTTTACAAGGATAAAAATGTACAATAAAATACAATTTTTCCAATAAAATACAATTGTTTTGCATAAAAACACATAAAATCATATTAAAAGGGACTTGGTGGACTTATATCACAGAGCTCCATTCACTTAAAAACCATTTTCTTGCTAAAACAGGGAAATGCTTTCTGTCCAATAAATAATAATAATACATCTCATTAAGACAAATGGTTAAAATGTCCTTCACAGATAAAACCTCATGTTTGTATAATAAAATATTCCTGGCCTTCCACAGAGCTGCCTTCACACAGTTTATAGTCTTCCATGCCATGATTTCTTGAGTCCTTGTTGGGCATTCCAAGCAACCATAAAAAACAGCAGCGTGATTCAGTTCTTTAAGTCCAGTGATTCTTTTTATCAGAGGGGATATTTTAGTCCATACGTGTTGCGTGTAAAAACAAGTCCAAAACAGATGGTGCACGGTCTCTGCTTCCTGGCAGCCTCCCCTCGGACAGATCGCTGAGTTGGTTAAACCTCTTCGGTGCTGGAATGCCCGGCATGGAAGACACTCGTGGATGCAGCTCCAGGCCAGGTCTTTCTGTGGATTAAAAATATAATTAGCATTGGCCATTTCCCATATTTTTTTACATTTTTCTTCATTAAAATTTTTAATAGGAGCAATAAAACCACTTTCCTTCACAGCCTTTAAAATCTTTTTACTGTTTGTCAAGTTTTGAGCGCTTTTCCCCTTCAGACCATAAAAACTAACTGTTGTCTCTAAAATCTTATAATGCTTGGGTAGATTAAAAGCGTACGGGGAAGTTAAAATGGTTGAAAACCACCCGTTTCTCCTCATAAAATACCCAGTATTAAAACGTATAAAATAAGACCAGTAGTTCTCTTTGGACAGGGAGTTAAAACACATGCTAAAAAACTTGATTAAAAGAAAGGCTTTAAAATCAGGAAAGTCCTTACCACCCATCTTCTTAGGTTTACATACAGTTTCTCTTTTTAGCTTTTCCATCTTGGAGCTCCATAAAAAGGTAAAACAAGCTTTGGTTATTTTTTTAAGAACAACTTCTGGAGGGGGAAACACCATACTTAAATACAATAAAAGAGGTAAAATCACCATTTTGGTAATTAAAACCCTCCCCTCCATCGTCAGCTTTCTCATATTCCACATACATAGCTTTTGGTTTACTTTTTGCGCCACCAAGTCCCAGCTACTAAAACCATTGTTTGACTCATTGAAGGAGACACCTAAAATCTGCACAGTATCGGACACCGGAACAGGAATGTCTCTTAAAACCATTCCACTTATATTTAAAATGCTGCTTTTGTTTAAATTAACTTTAAAACCGGAGGCACAAGAAAAAAACTGGATCTGCTTCAAAGTTTTTTGAAGCGATGGGGCGTCCCTGCAAAGCACCGTGACATCATCCATGTACCCCACTGCTTTGGCCTCGAGTCCCCCTCCTCCCGGCAGGGGGACTCCGTGAATCTGTTTGTCTCTCCGAATGGCACACATTAGAGGCTCTAAGGCGCAGATGAAAAGCAGTGGGGACAAGGGACACCCCTGCTTCACTCCGGATTTTAAAAGAATGTTCCGTGTCTTAAAACCATTTACTAAAATTTTACTTGTGCAGCCTTGATAAAACGCTTTAAGAGATAATAAAAAACCCTCCGGTATACCCATTTTTTCTAAAACCTTAAAAAGATAAAAATGCGATACCCTGTCAAATGCCTTTTCGAAGTCTATGGATAAAACGGCAAGTTGTCCTTTTCTTGACTGGGTATCGCTGATCACGTCCTTAATAAGGTTTAAAATGTCCCAGATGCTTCTCCCGGGTACCCCACAGACCTGATTGCAATGGATTAGCTTGTCGATCACGGCCTTCAGACGGTTTGCACACAGTTTGGCCATGATCTTGTAGTCACAATTCAGAAGGGTGATTGGTCTCCAATTCCTCAAACTCGACCTGTCTCCCTTCTTGAAGAGGAGGGAGACATCACCCTTCTTCCACGACCCCGGGAGAGCTTTGGACTTAAAAACATCGGTTAAGAGATTAAAAAGGTCGTCCTTTAAAATCCCGTAAAAAGTCACATAAAATTCTATGGGTATACCGTCGGGCCCAGGTACCTTACCTGTCTTAAAACTTTTAACAGTCTCTAAAACCTCCTGCTCCGTGATGTTCTGTAATAAAAGGGACTGGGAGACAGGGTCTAAAACATTAGTGATCTCCTCCAATGAGTCATTTAAAAAACATTCATCAATGTTTTTTGTGTTAAAAAGATCCGCATAAAATTCATACACTTTTGTTAAAATACCCTGTACATCATTTTCATCATCAATATTGTCAATTAAAACTTTCTTTTCCGTAACTTTCTTAAAAAAGTACCTGGAGCAGGTCTCGTTCTCTTCCAGATGTTTTATTTTAGAACGGAATATCAGTTCTTTCCCTTTCTGCTCCAGGCACTGAGAGATCTCTTTCCTTATATCAATAATCTCTTTTTCTACTTCAATACCGTGATCTCTGAACTTGTACAGGGTTTGCAGGCGAGTATTTAAAAGGTTAAAAAAGGCACGTTTCTCCTTAGCTTTTGAAATCCCAACGTCTATAAAAAATTCTTTTATCTTTAATTTCATTTTTTCCCACCAAGCACTGATGGGAATGTTGGGATTTCTTACTCGCCTGCAATCCTTATAAAAAGTGATAAAATCAGATAAAACCTGCGGATCTTCTAAAAGGGACACGTTTAATTTCCAGGCATTCTTACCAGTTCTCCTGTTAAAATCGCTTTTCACTTTAAAAAACAATAGCTTGTGATCTGAAAAAATATTCGTAAAAAGATCACATTTAAAAGGCAGTACTTGATAAGAGCAGAAAATAAAATCAATTCTAGATTTGCAATTGACGTTACCCCATGTAACGCCGGCTTCCTCAGGTGCATTCATATTACATTTCTTAAAAACATCGGTGAGTTTAAAATCTAAAACAATATTCTTAAGCATGGAAGACGTCTTATCATAGTTTCTACTCACTGAGGTTGAAAGCCGGCGTTCCCCCCTTAAAATACAGTTAAAATCACCTGCTAAAACAAGAGGTTCAGAATCGTTAATAAAAAGCGGTAAAACTTCTAGCATTCTAGCTCTTTCATTTTTTTCAGGAGAACCATAAAAGTTTAAAAACTGCCATTTAATACCATTGATAAAAGCTTTTACAAGTAAAATTCTGCCTGGTAAAATTTCAATAAAAGAATCAATTAAAACGTTCCCTTTAAAAAGTATGGCGACCCCTGCTGATCTGGATTCGTTGGATCCAGACCAGATTGACGGACCGTGCACCCAGTCGTCTTCATATTTCTTATACGTCATGCAATGCGGGATGCTGCACTCCTGCAGGAAGAAGACGGAAGCAGCAAAAACCGTCAGATAATTAAAAAGGGCAACCCTTCTCACTTTTGCCTGTAGACTTCTTACGTTAAGTGAGAGACCGGACAACTCAGCCATTGGAGAGTGTAAAGGAAATCAATCTCGCAACAGGACTACAACTCTCCGGCTACACCAGAGACCCCACTCGAGCTCTCATATCCCCCCACGTCCGAGTCTACTGTGCACATGGACGATGCCGGGGATGAACTACCGTCGCTCAAGTGACTCCCCGGACCCCAGGCAGCAGTAGGGGCCACAGTGTCACCCCATACAGAACATACGGGCAGCACGGTTTGTTGGGTTCCCGACTCACTTACTTCCGCTATCCCCTCCGCAGGGGTGGGATGTTTGCTTATTGCGGTTTCCGGCACCTCAGAGATGGTGACCCCTGAGGCCCCCTCCTGGCAGAGAGGGGGCGGGGTGCCCCGGCGTGGGGCCTTTGGAGGAGCGTCACTTGGTTTCCCCACAACGGTGAGTACTTCCATCGGCTCCTCCTGCACCACCTCCGAGTAGAGCCGGGACCCGGAGCCCTTGCGCCGCTTAACCGTGGCCTCACCACCGGGGTCTTTCCACTCTGGCACAGCCTGTACCGAAGGCTGTTGGGCCAGAGAGCCGGCGCCAGTCGGCACACCTTCCACCCCAGTTTCCTGGGGAGGGGCCTCCTTCCGGCCACCAGCTCTCTTTTTCCCCGTCCTCTGCGCCTTAGGGCCCTCTGCCGATCTCTCTAGGGGAGTCACTGATGTGTCCATTGCATCACCCGTCTCCGGCTCTTGTGGGGGGGCACTTTGGGTCTCTGGTTGCCCAGGCTGGTGTCCTGGTCTAGGCTTGGGTTGCCCTGGCTGCTCCGTCTTTCTCGGTCTGTGGGGACAGTTTGCATACAGGTGACCGATGTTGTGGCAAAAATTACATCTGGCTCCTTGACGGCACTCTTGTGTTTCATGTTCGGAGCTGCCACATTTCTTGCATGTACTGTCACACTGTTCTTTTGAGTGCCCATATTTGTGACATGCCCTGCAGAAGTCAGGCATTCCCGCAAAGTAGAGGTCGCCACACATGTTGTTCAATTTAAAACGTGCTGGTGGTAATCTCACTCCCCCTACAAAGTTGGGGTCGTTAATGCACGTAACTAAAAACCGCCATTTTGAGGTCCAAATACCAAACTCGTTCATAATCTTCCCCTGACACTTCACGCTCTTAAAGTAGGCTGCCAGGAAGGCTTCCACGTCTTTTAGACTAGCGAAAGGGGAATACATCTTAATCACTACAAGTTTGGTAATATCGAGGACGTGCTCTATGATCTGGACCCCCCCAAGCTTCGGATGTTCCTTCCCGGGAATACTCGCCACGAAATCTCGAAAGATTCCCTCTTCGGTGAACGATACATCGTATATCCTACGCTTGGGGTAGTCCTGGATCGCCAATATCTCTCGCTTCTGGATGTTAAAAATTCCCATGAGCACGTCCTCCACGACAAACTTCAGCCCTCGAGTGTCTTCCGTATCACCTGTGAGTATGACTCGCACAGTGTTCTTAATCCGGGCATAAGCCGGTACGGAACCTGGATCCGCATCCATGGTTCTCGATGGTACGCAACGTAACGCTCTGCTTCGCTCCGTAAAGCTCCGCTCCGCAACGCTCCGCTCCGCCCTCCCTTGATCCGAAGATCGCAGGAGGCGATCGCAACCCGTTGTCTGGGGACTAAGCCGCCTGCCTATAGCAGCATGGGGACAATCCCCCAAGGCCGACAGGACGGGTACCCCAGACACCTCTTGACTTCGAAACAAGTGCAGCAACAGGTACTACACTTGATCTTAGCCAAAAGGCCGAGAAGCGATGGCCACAACGGTTTCCCGAAAACTCCCCTTCTCGGACACCACGTCCTTCTTGTTAAGGCGAAGCCAGACATACATACATACCCTATTATGCGCTCCACCCTCTCAGATGGCGGACCGGACGTGCTTTCACACTGCATCTCCTATTGCCTAGCACTGCCTCTGTCTTCCTTTCTGCTCTCAAATCTGAATAGCTCCACCCCCCAATCACACTGCGTCTGCTTCCACCTGATGGATGGCAGACATACACGTCTCTGTCTCTGTCTCCGTCTCTGTCTGGCATACATGACATGCAGCTAGCTCTTTGGCTGGCTGTCTCTGTAGCTGGCTGGCTGTCTCTGTGGCTGGCTGCCTAGCTGGCTAGCTTATTATTAGTACCTACCTACCTACCTACCTACCTACCTACCTACCTATCTATCTATCTTATCTAATGTATCTAATCTATCTATCAAAGAACATGGAGGGTGAATTCTCCCAGCTGGAGCCGTAGGCAGGCAGCATCAGCAGGATACATCGGCCATCGGCCACCAGGAAATACAAAGGAAACGGTTTAATAAACGGCACCTACCTTTCCACCTACCTGCTCGGTCGCTTGACCGGCTGCAACTGAGCTGCTTGTTGTGCTGGCAGCTGTGTATAGCAGCAAAGCCTTGATGACATCACGTCCCGCGATGACATCACCAGCACTGGCCCGGCAGCCAAGTTGTAAACAAGTCTGGCAGTTGGTTGCCATGGCAACAGAGGCCAGCAAGTCTTGGACAAACAAACTTTTCGTAGCCACACTCGGGGGCTAATTTTTCGGGGTCGGTCCACCTGCGCACAACACACTCGAGGGAGGGATGTTTCTTGCAACACAGTAGTTTCAGGTGCAGCCGGCTTGTTTCCTTCTTCATTCTTTTGCTCTGTTTTTTGCAAACTCATTAGGGGGTGCACTGAACCTGGAGGCACTGCAATACCAGGTCAATGCCTGGAGAGGACAGAGCAAGCTCTTTTTCCATCTCCCTGTTCTAAAAATCCATTTAATATATGGTCCCCAGATAGGGGACGTATCAGATATTAAACTGATAAGAACAGATTTTTTTTTTTTTTTTTTTTTAAAACCATTCAGAATGGTTAAAAAACGATACAAACAGAAACTGCTTATATCTTCCGATATTACTCCAACCATTTCATCATCATGGTCACTTTTTTTATTCTTTAAAAAAACAAAACAAACTCCCTGCCAAAGAACTAAAAGAACCATCACAAGTACAAACACCCCGCACCCCTTAATACTATACAATACTAAATAACTTAAACATTACTATACAAAGAAAAATTAAATAAGCTTACCATAGCCTCAGGCTCTCATACCTCCTTTGTATGCATAATAGGATAATAACCGTATAATAATAACTGATTTTGATCCAGACTTTTCTACTTTTTCCGCAATATCCGGCGGTACACAATAAGTTTCATAAAACCTCCTCCCCTGTCTTTCCAAATGCAAGGCCACTTTTTCGTATAATGATGCTAACGGAAACCTCTTATCAATGGATTCTATATGATCCCAAAGGTGTCGTGAGACTACTGCATAGTCCCTACGTTCCTCTTCCGTGAGGGTTCTTACCATTTTCTTTTTAACTTCCGGCTCTACAGGAGCACTCTCCACATCTCTTGGGACCTTCTCCCTTACTTTTGGAACCCTTCTAATTGAAATGTCCATTTCTTCCTCCTGCTGAGGATTGTCCTTACCTCTACTTACACCCTCCGTCTCTTCCTTACTCTTCCCCTCCTGCGGGGAACTGCCAATGCCCCTAACGGCTTCTTGTCTATCTTCCTGCTCCCTTGCACTTTTCCTCTTAACAGGGCAGGCTGCATACAAATGCTCCTTGCTCCCACATAGATGACAGGTTTTTACCTGGTCACATGACTCAGTCATGTGTCCCTCTTTCTGACACTTGGAACAGAAAAGAACTGTACATTGTTCTTTCATATGACCGTATTGTTTGCATTTCCTGCAAAAAATCTCCATCCCTGAGAAAAACAAGTCTCCATTGACCGCCCCAATCTTAAACCTTGCTGGGGGTACACACAATATTTCATTTTCCAGTACCTTGAACTTTACATGGAACCTCCATTTCATTGTCCACAAACCGTAACGATTCAGGATTTTCCCTTTTGCCGTGACCTCTTCACAATATCTCGCCAAAAAGGCCGCAATCTCCTCCTCCGACACATATGGACTGTACATTCTTATTGTAATCCATCTTTCTCTCCTCGGAAAATGAGACGAGACATCAATACCATTCAATATTGCATTATTTCTTACACTCTCCATCTTACCCAGAAGATAACTGTGATCCTCTTCCGAGCTTAACACCAGATCGTAGATTCCCCGCCTTGGGAATTCCAGTAAGGCCAAGATTTGGCTCCGCTCCAAACCCAGCAACTTAAAGAAAACTTCTTCTACTAGAAAATCCAGGCCCAACTCCTTCTTCCTGGGGTCCTTCACCGTAAAACGTATCCCATTTCTGATTTTTGCGTAAGTTGGGACTTCCTCCGGCACCGTTCCATCTTCATTTGTCGCTTCCATTCTCAAAGGTCACTCCAACGAAAAAAAAAAACCACCCTCGGTGCACCTCCCCTGCGGATGCAGGTAGGTGGGATCGCTTCCCGTTGCCTGGGGACTAAGCCGCCTGCCAATAGCAACAAGGAGGTAATCCTCCAAGGCCGACAGGTCGGGTACCCCAGGCACCTTTCGACCAGATCTCCTGCAGATACTACACTTGATCTTAGCCAAAAGGCCGAGAAGCGATGGCCACAACGGTTTC
Organism: Dendropsophus ebraccatus; assembly: GCF_027789765.1. Classification (NCBI taxonomy): domain Eukaryota; kingdom Metazoa; phylum Chordata; class Amphibia; order Anura; family Hylidae; genus Dendropsophus; species Dendropsophus ebraccatus. The sequence goes on along the minus strand of NC_091467.1, from coordinate 54,415,089 downwards.
CCGAAAACTCCCCTTCTCGGACACCACGTCCTTCTTGTTAAGGCGAAGCCAGACATACATACATACCCTATTATGCGCTCCACCCTCTCAGATGGCGGACCGGACGTGCTTTCACACTGCATCTCCTATTGCCTAGCACTGCCTCTGTCTTCCTTTCTGCTCTCAAATCTGAATAGCTCCACCCCCCAATCACACTGCGTCTGCTTCCACCTGATGGATGGCAGACATACACGTCTCTGTCTCTGTCTCCGTCTCTGTCTGGCATACATGACATGCAGCTAGCTCTTTGGCTGGCTGTCTCTGTAGCTGGCTGGCTGTCTCTGTGGCTGGCTGCCTAGCTGGCTAGCTTATTATTAGTACCTACCTACCTACCTACCTACCTACCTACCTATCTATCTATCTATCTATCTATCTATCTATCTATCTATCTATCTTATCTAATGTATCTAATCTATCTATCAAAGAACATGGAGGGTGAATTCTCCCAGCTGGAGCCGTAGGCAGGCAGCATCAGCAGGATACATCGGCCATCGGCCACCAGGAAATACAAAGGAAACGGTTTAATAAACGGCACCTACCTTTCCACCTACCTGCTCGGTCGCTTGACCGGCTGCAACTGAGCTGCTTGTTGTGCTGGCAGCTGTGTATAGCAGCAAAGCCTTGATGACATCACGTCCCGCGATGACATCACCAGCACTGGCCCGGCAGCCAAGTTGTAAACAAGTCTGGCAGTTGGTTGCCATGGCAACAGAGGCCAGCAAGTCTTGGACAAACAAACTTTTCGTAGCCACACTCGGGGGCTAATTTTTCGGGGTCGGTCCACCTGCGCACAACACACTCGAGGGAGGGATGTTTCTTGCAACACAGTAGTTTCAGGTGCAGCCGGCTTGTTTCCTTCTTCATTCTTTTGCTCTGTTTTTTGCAAACTCATTAGGGGGTGCACTGAACCTGGAGGCACTGCAATACCAGGTCAATGCCTGGAGAGGACAGAGCAAGCTCTTTTTCCATCTCCCTGTTCTAAAAATCCATTTAATATATGGTCCCCAGATAGGGGACGTATCAGATATTAAACTGATAAGAACAGATACTACACTTGATCTTAGCCAAAAGGCCGAGAAGCGATGGCCACAACGGTTTCCCGAAAACTCCCCTTCTCGGACACCACGTCCTTCTTGTTAAGGCGAAGCCAGACATACATACATACCCTATTATGCGCTCCACCCTCTCAGATGGCGGACCGGACGTGCTTTCACACTGCATCTCCTATTGCCTAGCACTGCCTCTGTCTTCCTTTCTGCTCTCAAATCTGAATAGCTCCACCCCCCAATCACACTGCGTCTGCTTCCACCTGATGGATGGCAGACATACACGTCTCTGTCTCTGTCTCCGTCTCTGTCTGGCATACATGACATGCAGCTAGCTCTTTGGCTGGCTGTCTCTGTAGCTGGCTGGCTGTCTCTGTGGCTGGCTGCCTAGCTGGCTAGCTTATTATTAGTACCTACCTACCTACCTACCTACCTACCTACCTATCTATCTATCTATCTATCTATCTATCTATCTTATCTAATGTATCTAATCTATCTATCAAAGAACATGGAGGGTGAATTCTCCCAGCTGGAGCCGTAGGCAGGCAGCATCAGCAGGATACATCGGCCATCGGCCACCAGGAAATACAAAGGAAACGGTTTAATAAACGGCACCTACCTTTCCACCTACCTGCTCGGTCGCTTGACCGGCTGCAACTGAGCTGCTTGTTGTGCTGGCAGCTGTGTATAGCAGCAAAGCCTTGATGACATCACGTCCCGCGATGACATCACCAGCACTGGCCCGGCAGCCAAGTTGTAAACAAGTCTGGCAGTTGGTTGCCATGGCAACAGAGGCCAGCAAGTCTTGGACAAACAAACTTTTCGTAGCCACACTCGGGGGCTAATTTTTCGGGGTCGGTCCACCTGCGCACAACACACTCGAGGGAGGGATGTTTCTTGCAACACAGTAGTTTCAGGTGCAGCCGGCTTGTTTCCTTCTTCATTCTTTTGCTCTGTTTTTTGCAAACTCATTAGGGGGTGCACTGAACCTGGAGGCACTGCAATACCAGGTCAATGCCTGGAGAGGACAGAGCAAGCTCTTTTTCCATCTCCCTGTTCTAAAAATCCATTTAATATATGGTCCCCAGATAGGGGACGTATCAGATATTAAACTGATAAGAACAGATACTACACTTGATCTTAGCCAAAAGGCCGAGAAGCGATGGCCACAACGGTTTCCCGAAAACTCCCCTTCTCGGACACCACGTCCTTCTTGTTAAGGCGAAGCCAGACATACATACATACCCTATTATGCGCTCCACCCTCTCAGATGGCGGACCGGACGTGCTTTCACACTGCATCTCCTATTGCCTAGCACTGCCTCTGTCTTCCTTTCTGCTCTCAAATCTGAATAGCTCCACCCCCCAATCACACTGCGTCTGCTTCCACCTGATGGATGGCAGACATACACGTCTCTGTCTCTGTCTCCGTCTCTGTCTGGCATACATGACATGCAGCTAGCTCTTTGGCTGGCTGTCTCTGTAGCTGGCTGGCTGTCTCTGTGGCTGGCTGCCTAGCTGGCTAGCTTATTATTAGTACCTACCTACCTACCTACCTACCTACCTATCTATCTATCTATCTATCTATCTATCTATCTATCTATCTATCTTATCTAATGTATCTAATCTATCTATCAAAGAACATGGAGGGTGAATTCTCCCAGCTGGAGCCGTAGGCAGGCAGCATCAGCAGGATACATCGGCCATCGGCCACCAGGAAATACAAAGGAAACGGTTTAATAAACGGCACCTACCTTTCCACCTACCTGCTCGGTCGCTTGACCGGCTGCAACTGAGCTGCTTGTTGTGCTGGCAGCTGTGTATAGCAGCAAAGCCTTGATGACATCACGTCCCGCGATGACATCACCAGCACTGGCCCGGCAGCCAAGTTGTAAACAAGTCTGGCAGTTGGTTGCCATGGCAACAGAGGCCAGCAAGTCTTGGACAAACAAACTTTTCGTAGCCACACTCGGGGGCTAATTTTTCGGGGTCGGTCCACCTGCGCACAACACACTCGAGGGAGGGATGTTTCTTGCAACACAGTAGTTTCAGGTGCAGCCGGCTTGTTTCCTTCTTCATTCTTTTGCTCTGTTTTTTGCAAACTCATTAGGGGGTGCACTGAACCTGGAGGCACTGCAATACCAGGTCAATGCCTGGAGAGGACAGAGCAAGCTCTTTTTCCATCTCCCTGTTCTAAAAATCCATTTAATATATGGTCCCCAGATAGGGGACGTATCAGATATTAAACTGATAAGAACAGATTTTTTGATTGAAAATATCTTTATTACAATCAGTCGTCGTCAGGCATACATAAACTGTGACGCAGCACAGTTCAATAAATAAGACACTACATACTCAGCACCATGGTACAACATACAGCACAGGCTCCCTACGCTATACATCATACCACCCGCTACACTAACATTCCAGCATACCTTAACAATCCTAAAACAACAAACAATAAAGCAATACAGACAAGTGATGGGGTAAGGGGGGGTGGGAGAGAGGGGGGTAGGGAGGGGAAATCACAGGCCCGAAGCTTTATTGAAAGACAACACAACACAAGGGGAGAGGGGGAAGGAGAGGGGTATCAATCCTCTTCTTCCTGGTCCGATCTGTCCATGATGGAATAGTCTCTGAGCAGGCTGTGGACCAGCCTGCGGCAGTCCAGAAAGGACATCCTCTCCTTCTTCAGAATGAGGCGGTTCCTGGCAAGCCATATAGCGTCCTTAAAACAGTTCATAAGGCGCCAGGCCTCCCGGGTTGCCTCATCGCCGAAATTCCCAGGGAACAGGCCGTACAGCACCGCGCAGTGCGTTAGCCTGTTCCTGGGCACACAGTCACTGAGTTCAAGTTCCAGGGCGTCCAACAGGCCCTGAGCAAACGGACACTGCCAAAAGAGGTGCGAAGATGTTTCCTCCACGAAGGGGCACCGGGGGCAGTACCGCGTTTTGCACAGGTTGCGAGCATGCATGAATGACCTCAAAGGCAGTCCCCCCTGAATGGCCATCCAAGACAAGTCCTTGTGCCCGTTGGTCAGCTTTGTCGAAGCCACATTTGTCCATACAGTCTCTGCGGTGGCCGCAGCGAGCCCTGGAACGAGCTCCATAGAGTCCTGTGCTCTGATGAGCTTGTGGACAGTTTTTGGCTTCCACAAGTCGGGCTTGAGTCCCTCCAGTTGGTGTTCCCTCACAAACTTGACGACGCCCCCGTAGAACCAGGGAGTGTGCCAGTTGTAAGGGATGGAGCTGTCCCACTTGTCCCAGCTCAGACCCCTCCAGAGGGGGAGGAGGAACAGGCGAGACATGGACCTGCCCGCAGAGCCATTCTTCTGTTGCAGAGTCCTCCGCACACAGTCACATACGAAGGCTGCCCGCAGCAAGGTAGGGATATCCGGAACACCTTTTCCGCCCTTGCGGGGTTCCTTGTACATCACGGAGCGCTTCACTCTGTCCATTTTGGAGCCCCAGATGAAACGAAACACGGTCCTGGTGATGGCCCTGCAGACGGTGACATGGGGGGGCCAGGCCTGTGCGGTGTACTGGAGCACAGGCAGAACTTCGTTCCTCAGGACCAATGCTTTGCCCTCAATGGTGAGGTGTCTGAGGCTCCACAGCCCGATCTTCGTATTGACCTTAGCCAATCGCTCTTCCCAGGACTTGAGGGCCGCGCCTTCCTTTCCGAACCAGACTCCAAGGATCTTGATGAAGTCCGGTTTGATGGTAAACGGGAAGGGGGCGGAGGAAGCCAGGTGCCACTCCCCGAAGAGCATAGCCTCCGACTTCCCGCAGTTGACCTTTGCCCCTGAAGCCTTTCCGAACTTCTCGCAGGTCTGGACGAGTGCGGTCACCGAACGCTGGTCAGCGCAGAAGACGGTCACGTCGTCCATGTACAGCGAGCACTTGACCTCGTGTCGATCGGGTCCGGGTACGGTGATCCCTCTGATCTCTCCGTTCTGCCGTATAGCCTCCGCGAAGGATTCTATAACACAAACAAAAAGGAGAGGTGAGAGAGGGCAGCCTTGTCTGACCCCAGAAAGAACCGGAAAGGGGTCAGTCTTCCAGCCGTTCACCAGTACCCTGCTGAAAATATCAAAATACATAATGTTAACAAAACGACAAAACATATCACCAAGTCCTAACCTACGCAGTGCCCTGCCCATGAACTCGTGAGAGACCCGGTCGAAAGCCTTCTCCTGATCGAGGCTGACCAGGGCCGCGTGTGCACGGCGGCTTTGGATGTAATGGACCGTGTCCCTCACTAGGGCGAGGCTGTCTGCGATCCTGCGGCCGGGAATGCCACAGGTCTGGTCCAGATGGACGACCTGACCGATGACCTTCTTCAGCCGGTTGGCCAGCACCTTGGCGAGGATCTTGTAGTCCACGTTCAAGAGAGAGATGGGACGCCAATTTTTCAAGTCACATCTCTCCCCCTTCCGCTTATACAGGATCGTGATCATACCCTCCCTCAACGACGGAGGCATTCTGCCCTCCACCACCATCTCCTCGTACAGCTCCAACAGGTCCGGGCAAATGAGATCCCCCAGCGCTACATAGAGCTCCGCTGGGAGACCATCACTGCCCGGGGTCCTGCCAGGCCTAAAGGATTTAGCGGCAGAGAGCAGCTCCCCCACCGTCAAGGGGGCGTCCATGGCCGACGCACCTGCGGGATCAACAACGTTAGTGATACCTGACAGGAACTCGTCGGCCACTTCGGAGTCGGTGGTCTTCGGGGCGTAGAGGCTGCGGTAGAAGCTAGTGACAACCCCCATCACGTCCTCTTTGCCCTTCCGCAAACTTCCGGTCTCATCCCGCAGCTCAGTCAGGGGCGTGTGGCCGGCGTGGAGTTTCCTGAAAAAGAACGAGTTACATTTCTCACCCTTCTCCAGGTTCTCCACCTTGGAACGGAAGACGATTCGCTTGGATTCCTCCTCAAAGTGCCTTTGCAAGCTCTTTTTGGTCTCCTCCAGCTCCTCCTTCACGTCCCAGCCGCACCGGAGAAGGTCTTGCAGTGACCGCAGCTCGCGCTGCAGCCTCCTGAAGTCCCTCTTTCTTCCGCACGCCTGTTGACGACTCTTGGCCTGAAAGAAACTGCGAAATTGAACCTTAACAAATTCCCACCAATCACTAACACGCTCAAACATACATTTATCGTTGCGCCATACGATGTAGGCCTCTCTAAGCTCCTCCAGAACCTCCTCCTGAGCCAGTAGAGCACAATTCAGCTTCCAAGAGCCTGGGCCAGATGGGAAACCATGGCCCAGAACCCCTTGAAACAGAATGGCCCTGTGGTCAGAGAAGAAGCAGGGAACCATAGAGTGCCTAGTCTGCCTGACTGCTCGAGAGGCAAACACAAAGTCAATCCGAGAACGGAGCGAGCCATCGGGGCGGCTCCATGTATAATTAACAGAGCCGTTCCCGATGGACCCAACAACGTCCTGCAAGGATGCTTCAGTCACCATCTCGATGAGCAGTTTGGATGTGACATCCAACTTGACAGATGTCCCAGAACTGCGTCCGTCCGCTTCAATGGGGCAGTTGAAGTCCCCACCCAACACTACAGCCCTGGAGGTTGCGAGCTGGGCCCGCAGGGCCTGGAATAGTTCCAGACGCGCACCCTTCTCAGGAGAGGCATACACATTGATGAGCCTTACGGGCTCCCCCGCCCAAGAGCCGTCTGCAATTAGCAATCTGCCACAGACAAGCTCCTGAACAGAATCAAGTGTAAAGTTGCCTCCCCTGATCAGGATGGCGACCCCTGCGGACTTACAGTCGCCCCCGCCGGACCAGTAGGAGGGACCGTGGGACCACTGCCTGGCCAGATGGTTGTAGGACCTAGAAGAGGACAGAGCACATTCCTGCAACATATACACATCGCACAACTGAGCATTTAAAAACGAAAGAACTGTCTGGAATCTAGACCTATCTCTCATACTCCGCACATTTAAGCTAAAGATGGAAAGATTAGCCATGGGGAGAAAAGAAAAGGGTTAGTCACAGACTCATACGATACCACTCCGGTCGGGCGGATCCTCTTCTTCGGGGCCCGCCGGCCCGACCCATTCCCGTATGCACTCCTCCAGCGCCTCTTTCAGGTGTGCATTCTCTGGGACGTCCTCGAAGTCGAAAGCCTCCGGTTCGTCGACCAGATTCTCCACCACCTGATCCATGTCGCTTTCCTCCGGGAGGTCATCTTCGCAGACCTCGATGATCTTTTTCTTGGAGGTCTCAGCCGATGGGCTGTCCCTCACTTTCCTCTTCCTGTCGGGAACCACTGTGGGGACAAGAGGGGGAAAATCCTCCAAGGAGAGAACCACAGCAGCGGGAGGAAAGGTTAGTGCTGCTGGGTTGGGGGAGTGGGGTGGGAGGGTGGGGGTAGGGGCGGGGGACAGGGGACCCACTGAGGCAATGGGATAGGGGAGGGATTCCTCAGTGGGGGTGGGCGGGGAGGGAGAGGGGGGAGGGGGGGGAAGGAGGGGAGGGGGAAGGGGTAGGGAGGGCGGGGGTGGGGGGAGGGTTAGGGGCCGTCGTCCTCTTACCCTCCTTCTTCTTCTTCTCCTTCTCCTTGGGCTTCTGCGCTGCTTGGGCTACGGCCGGCTGCTGGCCGGTCGGAGCTTTGGCAACCACGGATGCCCACGTTCTCTTTTCCCTCTGGGGGCAGGCCCTGTAGCTGTGGTCCGCATGGCCGCAGAGGTTGCAGGTTTTTGCCTTCGGACAGTCCTTGGTCCCATGCCCCGGCACTCGGCAGACTCTACAGGAATCTTCGCTGCAGTCCTTCGCCTGATGACCCTTCTTGCTGCATCTCCTGCAGATCTGCGGCATATCCGGGTAATAGATGAAGCCTGGAGCGTCACCCAAAGAGAAAGCCTGAGGCAGGTGCTGGAAACCGTCGTCCGATGACTCATCCCTGTTGAGCCTCACGACCACCGACCACTTGCCAGTCCAGAATCCAAGGCTGCTCAGGATCTTGGAGGGTTCCTTGACCACTGTGCAGTACCTTGCAAGGAATGTGGCGATGTCCTTGCCTGGGATGTACGGGTTAAGGATTGAAACCGTCACCCGCCTCTCCTCCCTTTGGATTAAGCAGTTGCTTACAAAGCGAGAGAAAGGGGATTCGGGCCTCGCTGCCTTTACCGCCTCCCAGTACCTCCTGCAGGTGTTGAAGGAGGCAAATGTCACATAGAAGATCCCAGTAAAGAAGAAAATGCTGAGGGTTTCAGCCTTGGAGAAACCCTGGTCCAGGACCATCTTCTTAGCGAACACATCCTCAGACATGTCCGGCTCTCTACCATCCACCTTCTTCAGTCGCATGGCCACCGTAGTGCGCATCCAGGGCCGCAGTGTAGGGACGCCTGGATCCGCAGCCTTGCTGGTCGTCGGCTGAGCTGGGGCGGCAGAGGAAGAGGCATCCACGACCCGGGCCTCCTGGCTCTTCCTCGCTTCCTTCTGCTGGGTCTTCTTCATCTCCGGTGCTGGTGCTGAAGAGGCCATCGCTTCTCCCGGTCGAGCTCTTTCCTGGTGGGCGGAGCTATGCAGATCCTCGTCGAAGGGGGCGGAGAGATGCAAATCCTCGTCGCCGGCTTCTTCGGGGTTCAGCGTCGTCCTTCTCGGGGTTCCGGGGCGTCTTC
>NC_091467.1:54383878-54401378 GCF_027789765.1 Dendropsophus ebraccatus | reverse complement strand
CTTATCTCCAAAACACTTAAACACACACTTATCCCAATTGACTTTAAAAGCAGATGCACCACAAAAAACATCCAACCACAATTTAGCCCTATTCATACTTACCATGTTATCACTCACCACCACAATATCATCCATATAACCCAATACTTTTACATTCTTCCCTCCACTCCCCGGAATCAACAAACCTCTCATCACCTTATCCTTTCTAATAATACACATCAACGGCTCAATCACACTCACAAACAATATGGGGGACATAGGGCAACCTTGCCTGACCCCCGACCCCACCCTTATTTTATCACTCAACACCCCATTTATCAAAAACTCACTTGTCACATCCGCATATAAACACTTTACCACATCCACAAAATTCTTCGGAAATCCCATCCTCTCTAACACTTTAAACATAAATTCATGCGACACTCTATCGAAAGCTTTTTCAAAATCCACCATTAAAACCATACACTTCTGTTTCCTATCCATGCAGTCACCAAACAAATCCCTCAACAAAAATAAATTATCAGTCATACTTCTACCAGGAATCGCACACACTTGATCCTCCTCTATCACCTGTCCAATCACCTCACGCATACGACCAGACACAATCTTACCAAACACCTTGTAATCCGTGTTTAGCAACGTAATCGGTCTCCAGTTCCCCAAACATTTCTTGTCTCCTTTCTTATAAATCAACACAACTACCCCTTCTTTCATCGACTCACTCATCCTACCATTCTCCCACATATACTGATATACTTTCATCATATCCTCACCCACAATATCCCATGCTTTCACATAAAATTCAACCGGAATCCCATCCTTCCCAGGGGTTTTATTTTTCCTTGCACTCATCACAGCACTTCTAACCTCCTCCAATGCAATATCCTCGCATAACATCTCACCATCACTCTCCTTAATCTCACTCTCCAGACCATTTAACACTTCATCTACCAAATTCTCGTCTATCCATTTACACTCATATAGTTCACCATAAAATGCTTCCACCTCCTTTATCACATCTTTACCATACACACTCACCCCTCCCTTATTCAGCACAACTTCCATATCATTTTTCTTACCACACACTTTCTTAAAGAAAAACCTTGTACACTTCTCATTTTTGTCCAACCACTCCACTTTTGATCTATAAATAATCTCTTTCCCTCTCTTCTCCATACTTTCTTTCAATTCAGTCCTTGCTTCCTCTAACAGATCATCCACATTAACTCCAATCATCCTTAACTTTTGCAACCAATTTATTTTCATATTCAGCTCTTTGTACCTATTTCTTAATATGGCAGCTTTTTTGTAGCCCCACTTTCTGAAGAATTTTTTAACCTCCCCCTTCATCCAATCCCACCACCCCAGTATACTCTCAAAATCTTTTTGTCTACTTTTCCACCTAACATAAGCATACTTAAAATCCACCATGATTCTCACATCCTCAAGCAGACTCACATTTAACTTCCATACACCTCTTCCATACAACCCTTCCACATCACATTCAATACAGACTCTCAAACACTCATGATCAGAAAACCCCACTACCTGTTGGGAAAAGGCAGTACATTTTACATTTTTAGAAAAAAAACAATAATCTATGCGAGACTCCACCCCACCTCTGTCAGCCTTATAGGTCGCAGGTGGTGACCTGCCCAAGCACTCCACAGCCGCATCCAATAAAGCAAAATCAGAAACCAGATTTTTTAACCTCCTCCCTGTCCCATCCACCTTAGATCCCTCCACAACGCAGTTGAAATCCCCTGCCAAAATGGTGGGAGTCCTCCCAGGCAAAAACAAACACAATTTTTCAAACAATTTTGCCCTATCTTCCCTTTGTGTATAACTATATACATTAAACACCCTCACCCGCACACCCCTATACAACACCACTGCCATTACACACCTCCCCACCTCCACCACAGTATAACTTTCTAAACTTATCTCTCTACTACCCAGCAATATCCCAACCCCATCGTTCTTGTTTTTGTCTGACCCTGACCACACATGCTGACCATGCGGCCAGTCCCGGTCAGACAATGGCTCCGAAATGCCACATTCCTGCAGGCAGTATATTTCTGCTCCTAGACTCTTTACAAAGTCCAGGACAGCCGCTCTCCTTGCTTTGGATCCAATCTGCCTAACATTCAAGGATACGACATTACATGCAACTTTGGAGCCCATATTTTAACCCGGCACGCGAGTGGGCTGTACACACCCCATCTCTCCTTCATCCTACACCGTCTGGACTTCGGTAGCCGCATGTGAAGGCCGAAGTCCCGGCTTCTTCTAAAAAAGCCACGTCCGCAGGAATAGCCGATAAAGGGTACACAGCTTCTCGCCCAGGACTCGCACCACCCTCACTGGCCGGAGATAGCGCAGTCCTGGGTCTTTTAGGGGCTACTTCCAACACCTCTTCCAAGGGTCTGGAGTTGGAAAAATCACCCTGGCCTCCATTGCCTTCTTGTTCCATGGAGCTCTCGCTCCATGAAACGGCGGGAGTCTCTGGCACAGAACCCTCCACCTCCCCTTCAACTTGCACACAAACACCATGAGGAAGCACCTCTTCCACCTGTGCCACCTCCATTGTGACTGTGTCTTCCACCACCGACGGCAATCCCAACAGGGTCACTTTAGGTACCCCCTGAGGGCGCCCACCACCAACCACCTCAGCAAAGGATTTTTTTGCACGCATGGGGCAATCTTTGAAGATATGACCAACCTTCCCACAGAGGTTACACGCAATGGGGTTGTCACAATCCCGGGCTGGATGCCCCGGCTGCCCACAGCGGCCACACCTTATCTCTTCCTTACAGTCTTCCGCAATATGCCCAAAGCCCTTACATTTACGGCAGAACCTGGGAGCTCCAGGAAAAAACAAATATCCACGGTCTCTCCCAATGGCAAAGTTAAGTGGAGGGTACTTCATACCACCTGGACTCTGCGGGTCCTCATGGAAAGTGACAAAGTACTTGTACTTTCCTGTCCATAACCCCTCACTATTATTCACCTTGTGCGAAAAGCTGACACAGGCACAATAGTTTTTCAAAAACACATCAATGTCATATCTGGGCACATGAGGGTTGTATAAGAAGACCACAAGCGGGATTGCCCCTCCGCTATACAAGATGGTGAAAGTCAATCCATCCAAATCAGGATTATCAAGATTTTCTTGCAAGTTACGGTACAAATTATGGCAGTGACCAATATTGGTTAGGACCAACACATACTTTCCCTTTTTAGGGTCTTGCAAACATAGAATATCATCTCGTTTTACCTTTAGTATTTCAGTCAGAACTTCGCACACCAGAACTTTCAGGGTAAAGCGGTTTTCCATCTCCTCCGACACATCTATACGAAATCCGTTTTTGACCCGGGGTTCCCCGGTCTCGGCATAGCGTAGCTTTACGCCCATGGTGATCGCCTTCTTAATCTTCAGCCGCCCCCAACGGGGGCTAAGCCTCCGACGCCCTCCAGCCAAGACCAAGCACAGCGGCAACTGCACTTGATCTTAGCCAAAAGGCCGAGAAGCGATGGCCACAACGGTTTCCCGAAAACTCCCCTTCTCGGACACCACGTCCTTCTTGTTAAGGCGAAGCCAGACATACATACATACCCTATTATGCGCTCCACCCTCTCAGATGGCGGACCGGACGTGCTTTCACACTGCATCTCCTATTGCCTAGCACTGCCTCTGTCTTCCTTTCTGCTCTCAAATCTGAATAGCTCCACCCCCCAATCACACTGCGTCTGCTTCCACCTGATGGATGGCAGACATACACGTCTCTGTCTCTGTCTCCGTCTCTGTCTGGCATACATGACATGCAGCTAGCTCTTTGGCTGGCTGTCTCTGTAGCTGGCTGGCTGTCTCTGTGGCTGGCTGCCTAGCTGGCTAGCTTATTATTAGTACCTACCTACCTACCTACCTACCTACCTATCTATCTATCTATCTATCTATCTATCTATCTATCTATCTTATCTAATGTATCTAATCTATCTATCAAAGAACATGGAGGGTGAATTCTCCCAGCTGGAGCCGTAGGCAGGCAGCATCAGCAGGATACATCGGCCATCGGCCACCAGGAAATACAAAGGAAACGGTTTAATAAACGGCACCTACCTTTCCACCTACCTGCTCGGTCGCTTGACCGGCTGCAACTGAGCTGCTTGTTGTGCTGGCAGCTGTGTATAGCAGCAAAGCCTTGATGACATCACGTCCCGCGATGACATCACCAGCACTGGCCCGGCAGCCAAGTTGTAAACAAGTCTGGCAGTTGGTTGCCATGGCAACAGAGGCCAGCAAGTCTTGGACAAACAAACTTTTCGTAGCCACACTCGGGGGCTAATTTTTCGGGGTCGGTCCACCTGCGCACAACACACTCGAGGGAGGGATGTTTCTTGCAACACAGTAGTTTCAGGTGCAGCCGGCTTGTTTCCTTCTTCATTCTTTTGCTCTGTTTTTTGCAAACTCATTAGGGGGTGCACTGAACCTGGAGGCACTGCAATACCAGGTCAATGCCTGGAGAGGACAGAGCAAGCTCTTTTTCCATCTCCCTGTTCTAAAAATCCATTTAATATATGGTCCCCAGATAGGGGACGTATCAGATATTAAACTGATAAGAACAGATTTTTTAAGTTGGCTACCCCTTACAACGGGGGCTTTCTTTATTTAAGTCAACAAATTATTACAAAAACAAAGTATTTTTACAAGGATAAAAATGTACAATAAAATACAATTTTTCCAATAAAATACAATTGTTTTGCATAAAAACACATAAAATCATATTAAAAGGGACTTGGTGGACTTATATCACAGAGCTCCATTCACTTAAAAACCATTTTCTTGCTAAAACAGGGAAATGCTTTCTGTCCAATAAATAATAATAATACATCTCATTAAGACAAATGGTTAAAATGTCCTTCACAGATAAAACCTCATGTTTGTATAATAAAATATTCCTGGCCTTCCACAGAGCTGCCTTCACACAGTTTATAGTCTTCCATGCCATGATTTCTTGAGTCCTTGTTGGGCATTCCAAGCAACCATAAAAAACAGCAGCGTGATTCAGTTCTTTAAGTCCAGTAATTCTTTTTATCAGAGGGGATATTTTAGTCCATACGTGTTGCGTGTAAAAACAAGTCCAAAACAGATGGTGCACGGTCTCTGCTTCCTGGCAGCCTCCCCTCGGACAGATCGCTGAGTTGGTTAAACCTCTTCGGTGCTGGAATGCCCGGCATGGAAGACACTCGTGGATGCAGCTCCAGGCCAGGTCTTTCTGTGGATTAAAAATATAATTAGCATTGGCCATTTCCCATATTTTTTTACATTTTTCTTCATTAAAATTTTTAATAGGAGCAATAAAACCACTTTCCTTCACAGCCTTTAAAATCTTTTTACTGTTTGTCAAGTTTGAGTGCTTTTCCCCTTCAGACCATAAAAACTAACTGTTGTCTCTAAAATCTTATAATGCTTGGGTAGATTAAAAGCGTACGGGGAAGTTAAAATGGTTGAAAACCACCCGTTTCTCCTCATAAAATACCCAGTATTAAAACGTATAAAATAAGACCAGTAGTTCTCTTTGGACAGGGAGTTAAAACACATGCTAAAAAACTTGATTAAAAGAAAGGCTTTAAAATCAGGAAAGTCCTTACCACCCATCTTCTTAGGTTTACATACAGTTTCTCTTTTTAGCTTTTCCATCTTGGAGCTCCATAAAAAGGTAAAACAAGCTTTGGTTATTTTTTTAAGAACAACTTCTGGAGGGGGAAACACCATACTTAAATACAATAAAAGAGGTAAAATCACCATTTTGGTAATTAAAACCCTCCCCTCCATCGTCAGCTTTCTCATATTCCACATACATAGCTTTTGGTTTACTTTTTGCGCCACCAAGTCCCAGCTACTAAAACCATTGTTTGACTCATTGAAGGAGACACCTAAAATCTGCACAGTATCGGACACCGGAACAGGAATGTCTCTTAAAACCATTCCACTTATATTTAAAATGCTGCTTTTGTTTAAATTAACTTTAAAACCGGAGGCACAAGAAAAAAACTGGATCTGCTTCAAAGTTTTTTGAAGCGATGGGGCGTCCCTGCAAAGCACCGTGACATCATCCATGTACCCCACTGCTTTGGCCTCGAGTCCCCCTCCTCCCGGCAGGGGGACTCCGTGAATCTGTTTGTCTCTCCGAATGGCACACATTAGAGGCTCTAAGGCGCAGATGAAAAGCAGTGGGGACAAGGGACACCCCTGCTTCACTCCGGATTTTAAAAGAATGTTCCGTGTCTTAAAACCATTTACTAAAATTTTACTTGTGCAGCCTTGATAAAACGCTTTAAGAGATAATAAAAAACCCTCCGGTATACCCATTTTTTCTAAAACCTTAAAAAGATAAAAATGCGATACCCTGTCAAATGCCTTTTCGAAGTCTATGGATAAAACGGCAAGTTGTCCTTTTCTTGACTGGGTATCGCTGATCACGTCCTTAATAAGGTTTAAAATGTCCCAGATGCTTCTCCCGGGTACCCCACAGACCTGATTGCAATGGATTAGCTTGTCGATCACGGCCTTCAGACGGTTTGCACACAGTTTGGCCATGATCTTGTAGTCACAATTCAGAAGGGTGATTGGTCTCCAATTCCTCAAACTCGACCTGTCTCCCTTCTTGAAGAGGAGGGAGACATCACCCTTCTTCCACGACCCCGGGAGAGCTTTGGACTTAAAAACATCGGTTAAGAGATTAAAAAGGTCGTCCTTTAAAATCCCGTAAAAAGTCACATAAAATTCTATGGGTATACCGTCGGGCCCAGGTACCTTACCTGTCTTAAAACTTTTAACAGTCTCTAAAACCTCCTGCTCCGTGATGTTCTGTAATAAAAGGGACTGGGAGACAGGGTCTAAAACATTAGTGATCTCCTCCAATGAGTCATTTAAAAAACATTCATCAATGTTTTTTGTGTTAAAAAGATCCGCATAAAATTCATACACTTTTGTTAAAATACCCTGTACATCATTTTCATCATCAATATTGTCAATTAAAACTTTCTTTTCCGTAACTTTCTTAAAAAAGTACCTGGAGCAGGTCTCGTTCTCTTCCAGATGTTTTATTTTAGAACGGAATATCAGTTCTTTCCCTTTCTGCTCCAGGCACTGAGAGATCTCTTTCCTTATATCAATAATCTCTTTTTCTACTTCAATACCGTGATCTCTGAACTTGTACAGGGTTTGCAGGCGAGTATTTAAAAGGTTAAAAAAGGCACGTTTCTCCTTAGCTTTTGAAATCCCAACGTCTATAAAAAATTCTTTTATCTTTAATTTCATTTTTTCCCACCAAGCACTGATGGGAATGTTGGGATTTCTTACTCGCCTGCAATCCTTATAAAAAGTGATAAAATCAGATAAAACCTGCGGATCTTCTAAAAGGGACACGTTTAATTTCCAGGCATTCTTACCAGTTCTCCTGTTAAAATCGCTTTTCACTTTAAAAAACAATAGCTTGTGATCTGAAAAAATATTCGTAAAAAGATCACATTTAAAAGGCAGTACTTGATAAGAGCAGAAAATAAAATCAATTCTAGATTTGCAATTGACGTTACCCCATGTAACGCCGGCTTCCTCAGGTGCATTCATATTACATTTCTTAAAAACATCGGTGAGTTTAAAATCTAAAACAATATTCTTAAGCATGGAAGACGTCTTATCATAGTTTCTACTCACTGAGGTTGAAAGCCGGCGTTCCCCCCTTAAAATACAGTTAAAATCACCTGCTAAAACAAGAGGTTCAGAATCGTTAATAAAAAGCGGTAAAACTTCTAGCATTCTAGCTCTTTCATTTTTTTCAGGAGAACCATAAAAGTTTAAAAACTGCCATTTAATACCATTGATAAAAGCTTTTACAAGTAAAATTCTGCCTGGTAAAATTTCAATAAAAGAATCAATTAAAACGTTCCCTTTAAAAAGTATGGCGACCCCTGCTGATCTGGATTCGTTGGATCCAGACCAGATTGACGGACCGTGCACCCAGTCGTCTTCATATTTCTTATACGTCATGCAATGCGGGATGCTGCACTCCTGCAGGAAGAAGACGGAAGCAGCAAAAACCGTCAGATAATTAAAAAGGGCAACCCTTCTCACTTTTGCCTGTAGACTTCTTACGTTAAGTGAGAGACCGGACAACTCAGCCATTGGAGAGTGTAAAGGAAATCAATCTCGCAACAGGACTACAACTCTCCGGCTACACCAGAGACCCCACTCGAGCTCTCATATCCCCCCACGTCCGAGTCTACTGTGCACATGGACGATGCCGGGGATGAACTACCGTCGCTCAAGTGACTCCCCGGACCCCAGGCAGCAGTAGGGGCCACAGTGTCACCCCATACAGAACATACGGGCAGCACGGTTTGTTGGGTTCCCGACTCACTTATTTCCGCTATCCCCTCCGCAGGGGTGGGATGTTTGCTTATTGCGGTTTCCGGCACCTCAGAGATGGTGACCCCTGAGGCCCCCTCCTGGCAGAGAGGGGGCGGGGTGCCCCGGCGTGGGGCCTTTGGAGGAGCGTCACTTGGTTTCCCCACAACGGTGAGTACTTCCATCGGCTCCTCCTGCACCACCTCCGAGTAGAGCCGGGACCCGGAGCCCTTGCGCCGCTTAACCGTGGCCTCACCACCGGGGTCTTTCCACTCTGGCACAGCCTGTACCGAAGGCTGTTGGGCCAGAGAGCCGGCGCCAGTCGGCACACCTTCCACCCCAGTTTCCTGGGGAGGGGCCTCCTTCCGGCCACCAGCTCTCTTTTTCCCCGTCCTCTGCGCCTTAGGGCCCTCTGCCGATCTCTCTAGGGGAGTCACTGATGTGTCCATTGCATCACCCGTCTCCGGCTCTTGTGGGGGGGCACTTTGGGTCTCTGGTTGCCCAGGCTGGTGTCCTGGTCTAGGCTTGGGTTGCCCTGGCTGCTCCGTCTTTCTCGGTCTGTGGGGACAGTTTGCATACAGGTGACCGATGTTGTGGCAAAAATTACATCTGGCTCCTTGACGGCACTCTTGTGTTTCATGTTCGGGAGCTGCCACATTTCTTGCATGTACTGTCACACTGTTCTTTTGAGTGCCCATATTTGTGACATGCCCTGCAGAAGTCAGGCATTCCCGCAAAGTAGAGGTCGCCACACATGTTGTTCAATTTAAAACGTGCTGGTGGTAATCTCACTCCCCCTACAAAGTTGGGGTCGTTAATGCACGTAACTAAAAACCGCCATTTTGAGGTCCAAATACCAAACTCGTTGATAATCTTCCCCTGACACTTCACGCTCTTAAAGTAGGCTGCCAGGAAGGCTTCCACGTCTTTTAGACTAGCGAAAGGGGAATACATCTTAATCACTACAAGTTTGGTAATATCGAGGACGTGCTCAATGATCTGGACCCCCCCAAGCTTCGGATGTTCCTTCCCGGGAATACTCGCCACGAAATCTCGAAAGATTCCCTCTTCGGTGAACGATACATCGTATATCCTACGCTTGGGGTAGTCCTGGATCGCCAATATCTCTCGCTTCTGGATGTTAAAAATTCCCATGAGCACGTCCTCCACGACAAACTTCAGCCCTCGAGTGTCTTCCGTATCACCTGTGAGTATGACTCGCACAGTGTTCTTAATCCGGGCATAAGCCGGTACGGAACCTGGATCCGCATCCATGGTTCTCGATGGTACGCAACGTAACGCTCTGCTTCGCTCCGTAAAGCTCCGCTCCGCAACGCTCCGCTCCGCCCTCCCTTGATCCGAAGATCGCAGGAGGCGATCGCAACCCGTTGTCTGGGGACTAAGCCGCCTGCCTATAGCAGCATGGGGACAATCCCCCAAGGCCGACAGGACGGGTACCCCAGACACCTCTTGACTTCGAAACAAGTGCAGCAACAGGTACTACACTTGATCTTAGCCAAAAGGCCGAGAAGCGATGGCCACAACGGTTTCCCGAAAACTCCCCTTCTCGGACACCACGTCCTTCTTGTTAAGGCGAAGCCAGACATACATACATACCCTATTATGCGCTCCACCCTCTCAGATGGCGGACCGGACGTGCTTTCACACTGCATCTCCTATTGCCTAGCACTGCCTCTGTCTTCCTTTCTGCTCTCAAATCTGAATAGCTCCACCCCCCAATCACACTGCGTCTGCTTCCACCTGATGGATGGCAGACATACACGTCTCTGTCTCTGTCTCCGTCTCTGTCTGGCATACATGACATGCAGCTAGCTCTTTGGCTGGCTGTCTCTGTAGCTGGCTGGCTGTCTCTGTGGCTGGCTGCCTAGCTGGCTAGCTTATTATTAGTACCTACCTACCTACCTACCTACCTACCTATCTATCTATCTATCTATCTATCTATCTATCTTATCTAATGTATCTAATCTATCTATCAAAGAACATGGAGGGTGAATTCTCCCAGCTGGAGCCGTAGGCAGGCAGCATCAGCAGGATACATCGGCCATCGGCCACCAGGAAATACAAAGGAAACGGTTTAATAAACGGCACCTACCTTTCCACCTACCTGCTCGGTCGCTTGACCGGCTGCAACTGAGCTGCTTGTTGTGCTGGCAGCTGTGTATAGCAGCAAAGCCTTGATGACATCACGTCCCGCGATGACATCACCAGCACTGGCCCGGCAGCCAAGTTGTAAACAAGTCTGGCAGTTGGTTGCCATGGCAACAGAGGCCAGCAAGTCTTGGACAAACAAACTTTTCGTAGCCACACTCGGGGGCTAATTTTTCGGGGTCGGTCCACCTGCGCACAACACACTCGAGGGAGGGATGTTTCTTGCAACACAGTAGTTTCAGGTGCAGCCGGCTTGTTTCCTTCTTCATTCTTTTGCTCTGTTTTTTGCAAACTCATTAGGGGGTGCACTGAACCTGGAGGCACTGCAATACCAGGTCAATGCCTGGAGAGGACAGAGCAAGCTCTTTTTCCATCTCCCTGTTCTAAAAATCCATTTAATATATGGTCCCCAGATAGGGGACGTATCAGATATTAAACTGATAAGAACAGATACTACACTTGATCTTAGCCAAAAGGCCGAGAAGCGATGGCCACAACGGTTTCCCGAAAACTCCCCTTCTCGGACACCACGTCCTTCTTGTTAAGGCGAAGCCAGACATACATACATACCCTATTATGCGCTCCACCCTCTCAGATGGCGGACCGGACGTGCTTTCACACTGCATCTCCTATTGCCTAGCACTGCCTCTGTCTTCCTTTCTGCTCTCAAATCTGAATAGCTCCACCCCCCAATCACACTGCGTCTGCTTCCACCTGATGGATGGCAGACATACACGTCTCTGTCTCTGTCTCCGTCTCTGTCTGGCATACATGACATGCAGCTAGCTCTTTGGCTGGCTGTCTCTGTAGCTGGCTGGCTGTCTCTGTGGCTGGCTGCCTAGCTGGCTAGCTTATTATTAGTACCTACCTACCTACCTACCTACCTATCTATCTATCTATCTATCTATCTTATCTAATGTATCTAATCTATCTATCAAAGAACATGGAGGGTGAATTCTCCCAGCTGGAGCCGTAGGCAGGCAGCATCAGCAGGATACATCGGCCATCGGCCACCAGGAAATACAAAGGAAACGGTTTAATAAACGGCACCTACCTTTCCACCTACCTGCTCGGTCGCTTGACCGGCTGCAACTGAGCTGCTTGTTGTGCTGGCAGCTGTGTATAGCAGCAAAGCCTTGATGACATCACGTCCCGCGATGACATCACCAGCACTGGCCCGGCAGCCAAGTTGTAAACAAGTCTGGCAGTTGGTTGCCATGGCAACAGAGGCCAGCAAGTCTTGGACAAACAAACTTTTCGTAGCCACACTCGGGGGCTAATTTTTCGGGGTCGGTCCACCTGCGCACAACACACTCGAGGGAGGGATGTTTCTTGCAACACAGTAGTTTCAGGTGCAGCCGGCTTGTTTCCTTCTTCATTCTTTTGCTCTGTTTTTTGCAAACTCATTAGGGGGTGCACTGAACCTGGAGGCACTGCAATACCAGGTCAATGCCTGGAGAGGACAGAGCAAGCTCTTTTTCCATCTCCCTGTTCTAAAAATCCATTTAATATATGGTCCCCAGATAGGGGACGTATCAGATATTAAACTGATAAGAACAGATTTTTTGATTGAAAATATCTTTATTACAATCAGTCGTCGTCAGGCATACATAAACTGTGACGCAGCACAGTTCAATAAATAAGACACTACATACTCAGCACCATGGTACAACATACAGCACAGGCTCCCTACGCTATACATCGTACCACCCGCTACACTAGCATTCCCGCATACCTTAACAATCCTAAAACAACAAACAATAAAGCAATACAGACAAGTGATGGGGTAAGGGGGGGGGTGGGAAAGAGGGGGGTAGGGAGGGGAAATCACCGGCCCGAAGCTTTATTGAAAGACGACACAACACAAGGGGAGAGGGGGAAGGAGAGGGGTATCAATCCTCTTCTTCCTGGTCCGTTCTGTCCATGATGGAATAGTCTCTGAGCAGGCTGTGGACCAGCCTGCGGCAGTCCAGAAAGGACATCCTCTCCTTCTTCAGAATGAGGCGGTTCCTGGCAAGCCATATAGCGTCCTTAAAACAGTTCATAAGGCGCCAGGCCTCCCGGGTTGCCTCATCGCCGAAATTCCCAGGGAACAGGCCGTACAGCACCGCGCAGTGCGTTAGCCTGTTCCTGGGCACACAGTCACTGAGTTCAAGTTCCAGGGCGTCCAACAGGCCCTGAGCAAACGGACACTGCCAAAAGAGGTGCAAAGATGTTTCCTCCACGAAGGGGCACCGGGGGCAGTACCGCGTTTTGCACAGGTTGCGGGCATGCATGAATGACCTCAAGGGCAGTCCCCCCTGAATGGCCATCCAAGACAAGTCCTTGTGCCCGTTGGTCAGCTTCGCCGAAGCCACATTTGTCCATACAGTCTCTGCGGTGGCCGCAGTGAGCCCTGGAACGAGCTCCATAGAGTCCTGTGCTCTGATGAGCTTGTGGACAGTTTTTGGCTTCCACAAGTCGGGCTTGAGTCCCTCCAGTTGGTGTTCCCTCACAAACTTGACGACGCCCCCGTAGAACCAGGGAGTGTGCCAGTTGTAAGGGATGGAGCTGTCCCACTTGTCCCAGCTCAGACCCCTCCAGAGGGGGAGGAGGAACAGGCGAGACATGGACCTGCCCGCAGAGCCATTTTTCTGTTGCAGAGTCCTCCGCACACAGTCACATACGAAGGCTGCCCGCAGCAAGGTAGGGATATCCGGAACACCTTTTCCGCCCTTGCGGGGTTCCTTGTACATCACGGAGCGCTTCACTCTGTCCATTTTGGAGCCCCAGATGAAACAAAACACGGTCCTGGTGATGGCCCTGCAGACGGTGACATGGGGGGGCCAGGCCTGTGCGGTGTACTGAAGCACAGGCAGAACTTCGTTCCTCAGGACCAATGCTTTGCCCTCAATGGTGAGGTGTCTGAGGCTCCACAGCCCGATCTTCGTATTGACCTTAGCCAATCGCTCTTCCCAGGACTTGAGGGCCGCGCCTTCCTTTCCGAACCAGACTCCAAGGATCTTGATGAAGTCCGGTTTGATGGTAAACGGGAAGGGGGCGGAGGAAGCCAGGTGCCACTCCCCGAAGAGCATAGCCTCCGACTTCCCGCAGTTGACCTTTGCCCCTGAAGCCTTTCCGAACTTCTCGCAGGTCTGGACGAGTGCGGTCACCGAACGCTGGTCAGCGCAGAAGACGGTCACGTCGTCCATGTACAGCGAGCACTTGACCTCGTGTCGATCGGGTCCGGGTACGGTGATCCCTCTGATCTCTCCGTTCTGCCGTATAGCCTCCGCGAAGGATTCTATAACACAAACAAAAAGGAGAGGTGAGAGAGGGCAGCCTTGTCTGACCCCAGAAAGAACCGGAAAGGGGTCAGTCTTCCAGCCGTTCACCAGTACCCTGCTGAAAATATCAAAATACATAATGTTAACAAAACGACAAAACATATCACCAAGTCCTAACCTACGCAGTGCCCTGCCCATGAACTCGTGAGAGACCCGGTCGAAAGCCTTCTCCTGATCAAGGCTGACCAGGGCCGCGTGTGCACGGCGGCTTTGGATGTAATGGACCGTGTCCCTCACTAGGGCGAGGCTGTCTGCGATCCTGCGGCCGGGAATGCCACAGGTCTGGTCCAGATGGACGACCTGACCGATGACCTTCTTCAGCCGGTTGGCCAGCACCTTGGCGAGGATCTTGTAGTCCACGTTCAAGAGAGAGATGGGACGCCAATTTTTCAAGTCACATCTCTCCCCCTTCCGCTTATACAGGATCGTGATCGTACCCTCCCTCAACGACGGAGGCATTCTACCCTCCACCACCATCTCCTCGTACAGCTCCAACAGGTCCGGGCAAATGAGATCCCCCAGCGCTACATAGAGCTCCGCTGGGAGACCATCACTGCCCGGGGTCCTGCCAGGCCTAAAGGATTTAGCGGCAGAGAGCAGCTCCCCCACCGTCAAGGGGGCGTCCATGGCCGACGCACCTGCGGGATCAACAACGTTAGTGATACCTGACAGGAACTCGTCGGCCACTTCGGAGTCGGTGGTCTTCGGGGAGTAGAGGCTGCGGTAGAAGCTAGTGACAACCCCCATCACGTCCTCTTTGCCCTTCCGCAAACTTCCGGTCTCATCCCGCAGCTCAGTCAGGGGCGTGTGGCCGGCGTGGAGTTTCCTGAAAAAGAACGAGTTACATTTCTCACCCTTCTCCAGGTTCTCCACCTTGGAACGGAAGACGATTCGCTTGGATTCCTCCTCAAAGTGCCTTTGCAAGCTCTTTTTGGTCTCCTCCAGCTCCTCCTTCACGTCCCAGCCGCACCGGAGAAGGTCTTGCAGTGACCGCAGCTCGCGCTGCAGCCTCCTGAAGTCCCTCTTTCTTCCGCACGCCTGTTGACGACTCTTGGCCTGAAAGAAACTGCGAAATTGAGCCTTAACAAATTCCCACCAATCACTAACACGCTCAAACATACATTTATCGTTGCGCCATACGATGTAGGCCTCTCTAAGCTCCTCCAGAACCTCCTCCTGAGCCAGTAGAGCACAATTCAGCTTCCAAGAGCCTGGGCCAGATGGGAAACCATGGCCCAGAACCCCTTGAAACAGAATGGCCCTGTGGTCAGAGAAGAAGCAGGGAACCATAGAGTGCCTAGTCTGCCTGACTGCTCGAGAGGCAAACACAAAGTCAATCCGAGAACGGAGCGAGCCATCGGGGCGGCTCCATGTATAATTAACAGAGCCGTTCCCGATGGACCCAACAACGTCCTGCAAGGATGCTTCAGTCACCATCTCGATGAGCAGTTTGGATGTGACATCCAACTTGACAGATGTCCCAGAACTGCGTCCGTCCGCTTCAATGGGGCAGTTGAAGTCCCCACCCAACACTACAGCCCTGGAGGTTGCGAGCTGGGCCCGCAGGGCCTGGAATAGTTCCAGACGCGCACCCTTCTCAGGAGAGGCATACACATTGATGAGCCTTACGGGCTCCCCCGCCCAAGAGCCGTCTGCAATTAGCAATCTGCCACAGACAAGCTCCTGAACAGAATCAAGTGTAAAGTTGCCTCCCCTGATCAGGATGGCGACCCCTGCGGACTTACAGTCGCCCCCGCCGGACCAGTAGGAGGGACCGTGGGACCACTGCCTGGCCAGATGGTTGTAGGACCTAGAAGAGGACAGAGCACATTCCTGCAACATATACACATCGCACAACTGAGCATTTAAAAATGAAAGAACTGTCTGGAATCTAGACCTATCTCTCATACTCCGCACATTTAAGCTAAAGATGGAAAGATTAGCCATGGGGAGAAAAGAAAAGGGTTAGTCACAGACTCATACGATACCACTCCGGTCGGGCGGATCCTCTTCTTCGGGGCCCGCCGGCCCGACCCATTCCCGTATGCACTCCTCCAGCGCCTCTTTCAGGTGTGCATTCTCTGGGACGTCCTCGAAGTCGAAAGCCTCCGGTTCGTCGACCAGATTCTCCACCACCTGATCCATGTCGCTTTCCTCCGGGAGGTCATCTTCGCAGACCTCGATGATCTTTTTCTTGGAGGTCTCAGCCGACGGGCTGTCCCTCACTTTCCTCTTCCTGTCGGGAACCACTGTGGGGACAAGAGGGGGAAAATCCTCCAAGGAGAGAACCACAGCAGCGGGAGGAAAGGTTAGTGCTGCTGGGTTGGGGGAGTGGGGTGGGAGGGTGGGGGTAGGGGCGGGGGACAGGGGGCCCACTGAGGCAATGGGATAGGGGAGGGATTCCTCAGTGGGGGTGGGCGGGGAGGGAGAGGGGGGAGGGGGGGAAGGAGGGGAGGGGGAAGGGGTAGGGAGGGCGGGGGGTGGGGGGAGGGTTAGGGGCCGTCGTCCTCTTACCCTCCTTCTTCTTCTTCTCCTTCTCCTTGGGCTTCTGCGCGGCTTGGGCTACGGCCGGCTGCTGGCCGGTCGGAGCTTTGGCAACCACGGATGCCCACGTTCTCTTTTCCCTCTGGGGGCAGGCCCTGTAGCTGTGGTCCGCATGGCCGCAGAGGTTGCAGGTTTTTGCCTTCGGACAGTCCTTGGTCCCGTGCCCCGGCACTCGGCAGACTCTACAGGAATCTTCGCTGCAGTCCTTCGCCTGATGACCCTTCTTGCTGCATCTCCTGCAGATCTGCGGCATATCCGGGTAATAGATGAAGCCTGGAGCGTCACCCAAAGAGAAAGCCTGAGGCAGGTGCTGGAAACCGTCGTCCGATGACTCATCCCTGTTGAGCCTCACGACCACCGACCACTTGCCAGTCCAGAATCCAAGGCTGCTCAGGATCTTGGAGGGTTCCTTGACCACTGTGCAGTACCTTGCAAGGAATGTGGCGATGTCCTTGCCTGGGATGTACGGGTTAAGGATTGAAACCGTCACCCGCCTCTCCTCCCTTTGGATTAAGCAGTTGCTTACAAAGCGAGAGAAAGGGGATTCGGGCCTCGCTGCCTTTACCGCCTCCCAGTACCTCCTGCAGGTGTTGAAGGAGGCAAATGTCACATAGAAGATCCCCGTGAAGAAGAAAATGCTGAGGGTTTCAGCCTTGGAGAAACCCTGGTCCAGGACCATCTTCTTAGCGAACACGTCCTCAGACATGTCCGGCTCTCTACCATCCACCTTCTTCAGTCGCATGGCCACCGTAGTGCGCATCCAGGGCCGCAGTGTAGGGACGCCTGGATCCGCAGCCTTGCTGGTCGTCGGCTGAGCTGGGGCGGCAGAGGAAGAGGCATCCACGACCCGGGCCTCCTGGCTCTTCCTCGCTTCCTTCTGCTGGGTCTTCTTCATCTCCGGTGCTGGTGCTGAAGAGGCCATCGCTTCTCCCGGTCGAGCTCTTTCCTGGTGGGCGGAGCTATGCAGATCCTCGTCGAAGGGGGCGGAGAGATGCAAATCCTCGTCGCCGGCTTCTTCGGGGTTCAGCGTCGTCCTTCTCGGGGTTCCGGG